>NW_025335550.1:13537222-13539197 GCF_004798865.1 Varanus komodoensis | reverse complement strand
GGAAAGCACTAGGCCACTCAGGTATGACCTAAATCATATCCCTGATGAATATACAGTAGAGGTGTCAAATAGATTTAAGGAATTAGATCTGATAGAAGAGTGCCTGAAGAACTATGGACGGAGGTTCGCAACATTGTACAAGAGGCAGCAACTAAAACCATCCCAAAGAAAAAGAAATGCAAGAAAGCAAAATGGCTGTCTGAGGAAGCTTTACAAATAGCTAAGGAAAGAAGGGAAGCGAAAGACAAGGGAGAAAGAGAAAGATACAAACAATTGAATGCAGAATTACAGAGAATAGCTAGAAGAGATAAGAATGCACTTAAATGAACAGTGCAAAGAAATAGAAGAAAACAATAGAATGGGAAAGACTAGAGATCTCTTCAAGAAAATTGGAGATATGAAGGGAACATTTCATGCAAAGATGGGCATGATAAAGGACCAAAATGGTAGGGACCTAACAGAGGCAGAAGAGATTAAGAAGAGGTGGCAAGATTACACAGAAGAACTATACAAGAAAGAGCTTAACATCCCTGATAACCACGATGGGGTGATCACTGACCTCGAGCCAGACATCCTGGAATGTGAAGTGACATGGGCCTTAGTAAGTCTGAGCAACAGCAAAGCTAGTGGAGGCGACAGTATTCCAGCTGAGCTATTCAACACCCTAAAAGACGATGCAGTAAAAGTGCTACACTCAGTATGCCAGCAAATTTGGAAAACTCAACAGTGGCCACAGGATTGGAAAAGGTCAGTTTACATTCCAGTCCCAAAGAAGGGCAATGCCAAAGAATGTTCAAACTACCACACCATTGCACTCATTTCCCATGCTAGCAAAGTTATGCTCAAAATCCTACAAGCTAGACTCCAGCAGTATGTGGACCGAGAACTACCAGAAGTATAGGTAGGATTTTGAAGAGGCAGAGGAACTAGAGATCAAATTGCCAACATACGCTGAATCATGGAGAAAGCTAGGGAGTTCCAGAAAAACATCTACTTCTGCTTCATTGACTTTGCTAAAGCCTTTGATTGTGTGGATCACAACAAATTGTGGCATGTTCTTAAAGAGATGGGAGTACCAGACCATCTTATTTGTCTCTTGAGAAACCTATATGCAGGTCAAGAAGCAACAGTGAGAACTGGATACAGAACCACTGATTGGTTCAAAATTGAGAAAGTAGTTCGGCAAGGCTGTATACTGTCGCCCTGTCTATTTAAACTTATATCCAGAGCACATCATGAGAAAGGCGGAACTAGATGAATCACCAGTTGGAATTAAGATTGCTGGGAGAAATATCAGCAACCTCAGATATGCAGATGATACCACTCTCATGGCAGAAAGTGAAGAGGAACTAAAGAGCCTCTTGATGCGGGTGAAGGAGGAGAGCGCAAAGGTTGACTTGAAACTCAACATTAAGAAAACCAAGATCATGGCATCTGGTCCACTCACTTCCTGGCAAATAGATGGGGATGAAATGGAGGTAGTGACAGATTTTATTTTCCTGGGCTCCAAGATCACTGCAGACGGGGACTGCAGCCAAGAAATTAAAAGACGCTTGCTCCTGGGGTGGGGGGAAGCTATGGCAAATGTAGACAGCATACTAAAAAGCAGAGACATTACCCTGCCAACAAAAGTGCGTATAGTCAAGGTTATGGTTTTCCCAGTTCAATGTATGGCTGTGAAAGCTGGACCATAAGGAAGGCTGAGCGCCAAAGAATTGAGGCCTTTGAATTGTGGTGCTGGAGGAGACTCCTGCGAGTCCCTTGGACTGCAAGGCGATCAAACCGGTCAGTCCTAAAGGAGATCAACCCTGACTGCTCTTTAGAAGGCCAGATACTAAAGATGAAACTCAAATACTTTGGCCACCTAATGAGAAGGAAGGACTCCCTGGAGAAGAGTCTAATGCTGGGAACAATAGATGGCAAAAGAAGAAGGGGACAGCAGAGGATGAGGTGGCTAGATGGAGTCACAGAAGCA
>NW_025335550.1:13435759-13537122 GCF_004798865.1 Varanus komodoensis | reverse complement strand
GAGTCTAATGCTGGGAACAATAGATGGCAAAAGAAGAAGGGGACAGCAGAGGATGAGGTGGCTAGATGGAGTCACTGAAGCAGTTGGTGTGAGCTTAAGTGGACTCCAGGGGATGGCGGAGGACAGGAAGGCCTGGAGCAATGTTGTCCATGGGGTCGCGATGGGTCGAACACGACTTCGCAACTAACAACAACACTTTGTGGTATGTGATTTGCCATTTTGAATATGCAAGCTGTGGCAGAGGCAGGCTTGTAGCTTATTGTGTCATACAGACCAGCTGTCCTCGTGCTACTTAAAATGTTCCTTTTTGTTTTGTTTTAATAATGGAATATTTTATTCCAGTGCCTAATAGTTCTCAACACTTATAACCACAACATGGAAAATCAAGATTTAAAACCATAGCAGTTATTCCAGCAGTGCTACAATAAAGTACAGTGAAAGGTTTAAACCACACTGAAAGACTACGATTCCTGGGAAATTAAGGTCTTCACCAGAAAGAGTATAACACATACGCCAGGTGAGCCTTTAGGAAAGCTGGTTGGGCTTTGCTCAGAAGGAGACTGCACTTTGGTAGAATCATGTCAGTCATGTCTATTGCCTAGTCATCTTCACATTCTGCTAAGTGACCTGGGCTTCAACAGGAACACTAGCCATTTGTTTTTGTAAGGTGCCATCAAGCTGTCTCTGACTGATGGCAATCCTGTGAATGAAAGCCCCCCCAAACCACCCAAATATCCTGTCCATGATAGCCCTGCTCAGTTCCAGCCATACCAGCCAGAAAATTGACCAGATCCCTCTGGAATGTCCTTTACTCTGTCCATTCTGAAAAAGAGGGACATGCTAAGAGTAGGCGTTTGTGAATCTATATACCAAAAGGTATTTAAAAAGCAATAGTAAACTAAAAAATTACTAATCCTGCACTGAGGCAAGATGAAAAATTAAACATTCTCAAGTAAATATAGAGAGGAAAGATGGGGGGGGGGAGTATTCCTTATTCCTAAAGTGTTTCATTACAACCTCTTTAGGAGAAGAAGTGGTCTTTAAAATTATGCAAGGCAATTGGCACTGTTCATGCTATCAATACTTGAAAATATGTTCATCATGTCAGTGCACTCAGCTTTTTGCGGAGGGTTTGATTTCAAAAGCATATGGGTAGTTTTCTGGCTATCTGTAAGCCCAAGTAGATCTAACTATCTTATTTAGTTGGAAATAACGCTTCTTTTGAAAGAAGAACTATTCAAAACATGTTAAAGAATAAAAGTACGTTTTCTACACTAGTGCTGTTCTTTAATTGAAAGCACATTTTTTTTGAATCTTAGAGCCTGTTTACATATCCATGCCTTTCACTTTCATTCTGCCTTATATCTGGAAGTATGAGCTGGCCACTGGAAAGCATTATGTTTCAGATAATATGGAAATTCTCTCTATAGTGTTTGAAGGATTACTCATCCTTACAAGTTTTCACTTGATGCTGCTATGGGTTCCATACAGGAGGAAAAAATGGGGGACACAAATTTAGTGCAACAAAAAGAAAATAATCAAGTGATTAATTATCACATGTCACCAACTATTAGAGAAGTAGTACTATTTATAGATGAAATTTTATCAATTCAGTAAGAATATGGTGACAATAAGATAGTAGCTGCTGGTGTGTGCAATGGACTTTGGAACATATTTCGAGAGAAAGTGCCCTTTTTGATCTTATTGCTGTCAGTGTTTATCTTGATTACATGTTAAAGTTAATTTGGGTAATCATCAATAAAATTTAAACGCAAGAACTGACGTGTACAATCTGTTCAGTATACTTTTGCCTGTCTGTAACTTATTGTAAAATAGCTACCTTCCTGGTACATGCTTTGCTTAATTCTGCTGCCTAGTGTCCTTCTGTTCACTCAGCAGGAACAAACTTGAGCCTTGGACCAACTGCTCAGGATTTTCTGAACTGTCTGTGTAGGGACTAGCGGACAACTATGACCCAGCTATTAAGAATAGACTATAGTTCATTACCAAGTACCTAGAATCTAGTTTAAGCATTTAGCAATCTAGTTGGAGCATTAAGAATGGCATATCAGCCCAAACTGTGTAGAAGATCTAGAAGCTGCAGTTTGATGGCACCTTCTCGCTCATCCTGACCTCACTGTTCTTTAATTCATCTGAGATTCTCTTACCCACCCCTGTTCTGCAAACACAGCAATTAGTGCCCTGTTTATGGAGACTGTCTGCTCTAATTTCATTTGTAACTTAAACAATCTGTAAAAGAAGATGCATGCCTATAACATAGGTAACCAAGAAGAAATTTCCATTGTAAAGGAGGTGGGGGAGGGGGTTCATGCCATGAATGAGGAACATTTTTGGCCCTGAGAATCAAATTTTTGGGGGAAGTTCTTGGACTGGGTTCCAGTGGTGGGAGGGGCCAGTGTGGTTAGAGACAAAGTGCTAAAAATACTAGTATAGTTTGGTCTAACATACCAAGTGCCCATAACTAAACCTTAGAAGAGACATTTTGTCCATGGGGGGGGGGGGGGGAAAAACTGTACATGATGGAAAACTACCAGCTGTTCAGTCAGAAAAAGGGTGTGTGTGACTTCTGAGGAATCCTGAATGCTAAGTTAGGACCTCAGAAAAGCTGCCTTCGGCCCTTTGCCCTGAGTTTTCCCACCCTTTGTTCAGGTTAGGCTGTCCAAAGAAAAAGTAAGTTGATGCCTGTTTTCAGAACTATATCTGAAGAGCATACTATCATATAGACTAGTCCAGCCTTCCCCAGCCTATTGCAACAAGTTGAGAGAAGCGGGATTGGATTGGATTGGATTGAAGTTTTGTATGGGTTTGGAGCTTTCTGGATGTTTACTGAAGACTGAAGCGTGGTAAGCAGCTATAAAGATACCTGAGATTCCACTGAGGCTTGGCAAATTGGATTATGACATGTTATGTGTCAAGAAGCAGCAGTCCTGAAGTGAATTCAACTGTATCACTAGTGCTGAGGAAGTTGCGGTAATATAAAACCACTGGAGTAGCTTGGGGGAAGGAAACACATGAGAGGATTCTTTGATAATGTTGGTTGTGTGTATAGCTGGTTCCTTTTCATATTGGCTTGCAGCCCCCTTATTCAGCATATATTTCAAAAGTGCAAAATATTTGGAAATCACCTATATTTTGTCACTGATACAAACAAACAAACTTCTATTGTATTAATAGTGATAAAGAACAGTCCAGTTGCAAATAAGGTAACTTTGCTGCTTTAATTGTTCTCAGTATTGAAGTATCACAAGTGGATACACTTTTCTGTCTCATAAATTAACCAAGCAGTTGCACAGAGGCAGCTGTTCTTAAAAATCAATCCTCTCCCCAAGGAAAATACAGTGAATGATACATGAATCAAATTGAAGTGGACTGTATGAGTATTCTTTTTATCTTATTCTGAACTATGGGAGTAAGCACAAACACAGGAAAGGGAGTTCCAGTAGAGAAGCACAAGGTATAGCTGGAGTAAGAGGGAAGGATTCATTTCATGTTGCAACTTATCCAGCACCTAAGTTTTGTGTATATAATCATCCAGTGCTATAGGTTTATCTCATTTGCAAATGATCACTTCACAGGGACCTTGTGAAATTCTATTAGTGCTAATTTGAAAGATAAAAAACAAAGAATCATGTGGCAATTTAAAAACATTTTGTGGCACACACTGTTGTAGATGAAAGGGCAAACAGTTGTGCATGTGTTTATTAAGCATGTGCTTGCTGGTTCAGCTGTACAGAGCAAATGGGAGTTAACTTTTAACCATAAAAGGAGCATGCAAGGATCAGGTACCCTGTCCAACTGTCCCACCTTCCCCACCCCAGTCATTCCAGTGCTTTCAAGACTTTTTCTCTAACCTGAGAAAAATTACCTTTTTTTTTACACTGGAGCTTTAAGATAGTGATGGTTGGACAAATTTACACAGTACCCTTTGTATGCTTCCTCCCATCACTGTTTTATAGCAAACTCCCCCCCTCCCCTTTGACCCTAAGTTAAGCGTGTGAAAATGGTTTATGCTTTCATATAGCCTGAAGTGCCTGATCCTACCTAATCTTGGAAGCTAAACAAGATCAGGACTTGCTGAAATCTGGATGGGTGACTTACACTGTGAAATGCCCAGAGAGCTTCAGCTACAGACAGTATAGAAATGCTGACGACGATGACAACAGCAGCAGCATACTTTCGTTCTGAAGTAAAGTTATTTTCAGAAATCTTTTGATAAAAAGCCCAAGACAGAACAGTGAACAGTAAAACTTTATTTCATATTCCTAAGAGATACAGATTGCTGTAGTACAATAAATATTGCAATTGCAAAGAGTGATTTGGATCCAAATGAAAGTCAGTTGCATTTGGGCTTTTCTACAGCCCTGTTCCTATTTCAATTCCTATTGAAATCCACCAGACATCTCCTCTATCTTTTAATTGCCTGTTGAAAACATTTCTATTCCAGAGTCATTTTGGTGATTAATTTGGTTTTAAGAACAGGTCTTAATTTTACTGTTGCTTTTTGTGAATTGAACAACCAGATCACTCTTATAAATTGATCTTTTAAATCATTTTATTATTGTTTGTTTATAATTCTGTTGTCCAGTTTCATTCTGTTGTTTTAACTCAAACTGTATTTTAACTAATTTTATTGTTGTACCTTTGACTGTAAGCTGCCCAGAAAGTCTTTCTGGCTAAGGGTGTGGCATATAAATTCAATCAATAAATAAAATGATAATAAAATAATTGCCTATAATTTGGTTAATTGGCTAACTTTCAGATTTCATTTTTTTAAAATAGAGAACATATACCATGTAGAGAAGTAATGCTGCTTTTGCATTTTATTGTTAAAGAATACAGAACCCTTAGTGAGGCTAAAGATGCCTATGTCATGATATAGGAGTAAATGTAGTAATAACTTTGTAGTAAATGTTATATTGTGTTTGTATTGTTTTATATTGTTGAATTTTAATATGTTGTAAGTCACCCAGAGAGCCTGTGGATAATGGAGCAGCATATAGATTGAAAAAATAATAAAATATTTTTTAAAAGATATAGAAAAAAACTAAACTTTCCCTCCTTCCTTCCCTTCCCACCTTCCAAGGTTGTTAAAGCCATCTCAGACTACTATTTGCGTAAAAGAGAATGCATTCAACATTAGCATCTCTTGTGTTGACAGAATCAGCTGTCAGATGTTCCAAAGGTACAGATACTGAATGTTTCTAATCCTGAATTGGCTAAGTGAAACATTGTATATACATGTGGTTTTAAGGGATACATTTCTTCCTGAAATTTATGGCTATGTTCGCATTATATGACTGTAGAACATGCATTCTTATGCAAATAGTTGGTCACATGTAGCACAATCCTAAACATGTTTACTCAGAACCTTGAATTAAACAGATACTACTAGATAGATGTGTATGAGATTGCATCCTTAAAATCTTTGATTGCATCCTTAACAATGCCTATAAATCCAAAATCTCTGAAATACTGTTGTGCCTGCCTCCCATGCCTTCAAGAACATTTTTACCCCATATGAGAGCTTTATGAAAGATGAATTACGCATATGTGCAACAGTATTACAGGGCATGACAGAAGACTGTCCCTTGTTGAAAAACATGAGAATTAGAATTCTCATCACATAGAGCATTCTGATTCAATGAACCCTTACCCTAGTGTACAGTAACAAATTGATAATTACAGTAACACATTGATAATATGTTTCTTCAATTTCTTTGTAGATTCTGGACAATCAGGAAGTCCAAGCCACAATGATCCTGCCAAGAATCCACCAGGTAAAAATTAGTTCTAGGCCATTTTGCAGTCGAACCATGTTTGAGAACAAGGATTATACTATTAAACAGAGGATATAACTGGGCAGCAAAGTATTTTGGGCTGGCAAGGAAACCTTTAATTAAGATAAACAGCAGTTATATTAATTTTCATGAAGTGGCAAATGATATCAAGAATCCATTCATTGCAATATTTTTTTTTTTTTTTTTTGAAATCAGTGTTGCAGGGATAGGCTAACAAGCTGGATCCCAAAATATATTACTTTAGTGAAACCATATGCAGTTTTGCGATTTGGCTTGGGTAGCTAGAGGGCTGTATGAGCCTGCCCATAATTTTATATCTACATCAGATATCAAAATATTGGATGTATCAGATTGTCCAATTGTTGTATCTCCCATCTTTAAGAGAGGTGTAGTTGGTGGTTAAATTAGATGGGCTTTTTCTCTAGCAGCATCTCAGGTGAGAAACTCCCTCCCAAAAGAACTCAGCCCTATACTATCCCTAGTGAGTTTTAGATAAGCACAAAAAACAATATAGTTTCACCAAGTCTTTGGCTTTTAAAATTAATTTTAGTCTGCTTTTAAAGTTACGTTTTTGTTCTTTGTCTGTATGTTGTTGGGATTTTATTGTGCATTGCTTTGAGGGCTCTGTTGGACAGAAAACTTGTGTATAAAGTATATAATGATGTTTGTCAGGACAAAAAAAAAACATTCCTTTCAGTTTTTACCACAGACTCATAGAATAGTAAAGTTGGAAGGGGTCAAAGGACCATTGGTTCCAACCCCCTGCTCAGTGCAGAACTCCAGGTTAAACCATCCCTCTCAGATGCATCTTGAATGCCTCTTCAGCCCACAACCTCCCTAGGTAATTGGTTCCATTTTTGTACTAACAGTGAGGAAATTTTTCCTGATACCTGTCTGGAATTTCACTTCCTGTAAATTGTGCCCACTATTTCATGTCTTACACTCTGGGATGATCCAAAAGAGATCCTGGCTTTAATCTTTGTAATAGCCTTTCAAGTACTTACACAGTGTTAGCAGATCTCCCCTCAGCCTTCTCTTATCGAGGTAAAACATCCCCAGTTCTTTCAATCTCTCCTCTTACGGCTTTGTTTCCAGTCCCTGGATCATCTGTGTTGTCCTTCTCTGAACTCTCTCCAGCTTGTCTGCATCTTTCTTGAACTGTGGTGGCCAGAACACCACACAGTATCTAGATGAGGCCTCACCAGTGCTGAGTAAAGAGGAAATAGTACTTTATGTGCTTTGGAAGTTAATGTAGCCTAAAACATTTGAACTTTTGACAACCACATCACATTGTTGACTCATATTCAGCTTGTGATCTCCAACAATTCCAAGATCCTTCTCACGTGCAGTGTTGTTGAGCTAAGTACCCCCCCCCATCTTGTAATGATGCATTTGGTTTCCTTTTCCTAGGTGCAGAACTTGATATTTATCCTTACTGAATTTCATTCTGTTGTTTTCAGCCCCATGTTCCAACCTAGCAAAATCAGCTTACATCTTTTCTGTCTTCCAGGATATCAGCTAGCCCACCCAGTTTTGTGTTATCTGCAGATGTGATAATCATTCTTTGCACTTCCTCATCCAGATTGTTAATAAAAATGTTGAAGAACACTGGGCCCAGGACTAAACCCTGTGGTACCCTGCTTATTACCTCTCCCCAGTTTGAGAAGTTGCCATTGATGAGCACTTTTTGAGTCCAGTCATTTTGCAACTATGGATCTGCCTGATCATTGTTCCATCTATCCCACTTTCAGCTAATCAGGATGTCATGGGGCACTTTGTCAAAAGCTTTGCTGAAGTCAAGATATATTATGTCCACAGCATTCCACAGTCCATCAGTTAGATTACCCAGTCAAAAAATAAAATCAGAGTAGTGTGGCAGGATTTGTTCCTAATTTTGTTTAGTCTGCAATTAAGAAATTGTTCATACTTCCAGTTTTCACAAGCAGTTGCCAATTGGGAACCATCCTTAAGCTTTAACATTAGTGAAATTATTCTCTGTCTCTTTCTTTCAGTAAATGAAAGTGTAGTTGATAGTATCCAGAAGCAAATGAAGAATGAAGCAATTCAAAAAGGAGGTTTTTTTACGTACTTCAGGAAAAATACCTTGGAATCATACATATAATTATTCTAGATTATTCTAGATTTGAAAATTACTGTTAAGAACATATGAATTAAACATATGGTAGTGGGTCAGATCAGCACTGTACTTCTTCATTGACTGGCAGTGGTTATTCACATTTTCAGGAAAAGCATTTTTCCAGCTTTCCATCTAAGACCTAATACTTCTAGATTTAGATTTAATCCACTGAGGTCTGTTACTAGTTTGCAGAGGATTTCACCCGAACAATGAGCTTTCTTCCTGTCTTTCCCCAGACAGCACCCATTATGAGCGGTTTTAGAAACTCTGGATGATTTAGAAGCAGCATATGATGTGGTGGAAAGAAACAATGCAAAAGAAGCAAACAGTGAAAACTATGCTGCACACATGTGCAGTCTCTCCTTCCCTGGGTGCCTCCCTAGGTTAGAGTACTTGAGCAGATTAGTACTGTTGTGATAAACCATCCCTATTTCGTGTGCAGAAATAATTTCACAAGCTTATAATTTCTTCCTTCCAGTTCTAGCAAAACTAGCCGAATGCACACGGCATTCCACAAGCTCAAATAGCATTCATAGAACTCTGCCTAATTTGGGTTGTGTTCTCCATTTGCACTAGTTTGGAACCTAGTTTCTGCTACCAGAAAGTCATTTACGTTAGCAGAATAACATGGTTGCTATTGCACAAAAGGTAACAGTTCAGCTAAAGTGGCAGTCTTTCATCATTTTTTCTTTTGCATTCCATTTTTTATTACTTGCATAACTTTCAAGCTTATATACACAGAGAGAGAAAAGGCAGAGGAGGGAGAGTAAACAATACAACTCATCATCCATCAATATGTAACATCTCATGATCATCTTTATTCATGTGTAGATCATAATTTATGGAAGTGTATGTTAAATAGAGAGTTTGAGGCATTGAGTGGTATAGGCAAATCAATCAATCAATCAATCTATATTTTTCCTGAACTTTGGTTTTATGCTTTTCCCATCAGTCACCCTTACAAATTCTTTTAGCTTAGCCATCGCAGCCACATGCCATATTTGTTTCTGCAAGTAGGGGTAACTCCAATTGTTTCCATTTTTAAGTAGCTTAGGTTATAAAAGGGGAGATGACTAGAGCACAGGTGGAGGAAGTCTTACGATGAGTCTGATTGAACACATTTAAGAGCTCACTATTGAGCCTATTCTGTGGCAGTAAAGTGGGCAAAGCATGACTTCTTTGCCTCCTCCATTGCTTCCTCACAGTGCCATCCAGCTGAGTTATTTTGGGTAGTTCGGAGGCCCCTACAAGCTGATTTGCCAGATGAGACCCTGGAGCCCTCAATGAATTTGCTCAGCACTTTGAGGGAAAACTCACTCGGATCCATCAAGAGCTTGACTCTACTGTTTTTATATATCAATATTTGGAAGTGTCCAGTGCACCATCTTATGTTTCATCACTGGATGAGTTTCAATTGTTGCAACCTGAGGATATGGACAAGTTGCTTCACTCTGTCTGATTTACCATATTCCTGCTTGACCCGTACCTGACTTGGTCGATTGAAAGGACTATGGATAAGGTTCGGTCCTGGATACAGGAGACTGTCAATGCCTCATTGAGAGAGGGAGTGGTCCCTTCTTATTAAAGGAGACTGTGGTTAGACCATTCCTAAAAAGGCCAGGATCCAGAAACTAGATAGCTACTGTCCCATTGCCAATCTTCCATTTTTGGGCAAGGTGTTGGAACAGATGGTGGCTCGACAGCTTCAGGCACTCTTGGAGGACACAAATTATCTGGAGCAATTTCAATAGGGTTTTAGGCTTGGGTACAGGATGAAGATGGCCTTGGTTACCCAGTATGATGCCCTGTGCAGGGAGAGGGACAGGGGGCATGTGACCTTGTTGGTCCACCTTGAACTCTCAGTGGCTGTCAGCATCATCAACCATAGTGTCCTTCTGGACAGGCTGGCTGGGTTGGGAGTGGGAGGCACTGCATTGCAGAGGTTCCGCTCCTACCTGGCTGACTGTGTCCAGAAGGTGGTGCTGGGGGACAGTTGCACTGCCCCATGGCAGTCGCATCATAGGGTTCTGCAGGGCTCTGTACTGTCGCCCATGCTGTTTAATATCTATGTGAAACTTCTGGGGGAGGTCATCTGGAGGTTTGGGCTGAGGAGTCAGCAATATGCTGACGATACTCTGCTCTACCTCTCTTCCTCATCTAATTCAGGTGAGTCTGTTCCCAACTTGAGCCAAGGCCTGGGCTTGATAATGGACTGGATGAGGGTCAGTAAACTTGACACTGAATCCTGGTAAGATGGAGGTACTATTGGTGGTGGTGGGGACCTCTTAGGAGAACATTACCCTGTCCTGGATGGGGTCACATTTTTCCTAAGGGACAGGATCCACAGTCTGGGGGTGCTTCTGGACCCCAGTCTACCCCTGGGGTATCAGGTGGACTCAGTGTCTAGGAGTGCCTTTTTCCAGCTGCAGCAGATTTTCAAGTTCTGCCCCTACCTAGAAGTGGGAACCTAAAGATAGCTACGCATGCTCTGGTAACTTCCAAATAGATTATTGTAATGCACTCTATGTGGGGCTGTCCTTGAAGACAGTCCAGCAATTGCAATTAGTGCAGAATTGGGCCACTTGGTTGTGACTGGTACTTCAAGAGCAGCCCATACAACACTGGTTCTGAAAGAACTTCACTGGCTGTGGCCCAGGCCCAATTCAAGGTGCTTGCATTGACATGTAAAGCCCTAAACAGCTTGGGGGCTGGCTATCTGAAGGATTGTCTACACCCATATATACCTACTCGCCCTCTCAGATCAGCTCAGGAGGCCTTTTACAAGTGCCACCACTCAGGGGAATGAGAGGGGTGGCAGTCAGGGCCTTTTCCATTGCTGCTCCCCATCTCTGGAACTCCCTGCCTAGGACAATTTACCTGGCACTGTCTTTATTTTCTTTTCAGCGCCAGATAAAGACATACCTATTTAGAATTTTTTTTACACTTAACCCCTGAATGCTGTGGCCCTTTTTTATACTGTTATTATAGATGTTTTAGTGTTTAAATAGGTTTTTAATGTGTTTATTATGTTTTAATATGTTTAATGTATTATAAGTTTAATGTATTCTCAACGGCCGTTACCAGAAGTTGGTGCTGGGGGACTATGACTCTGCGCAATGGCAGCTATGCCATGGAGTACCACAGGGCTCCATTTTGTCCCCTTTGCTGTTTAACATCTACATGAAACCGCTGGGAGAGGTCATCAGGAGGTGTGGGCTGCAGAATCAAAAGTACGCTGATGATACCCAGCTCTACCTCTCATGTTCCACCAATCCAGGTGAGGCAGTGGCTGTGCTGAACCGGTGCTTAGCCGAGGTAATGGGCTGGATGAGGGCCAATAAACTGAAGCTCAATCCAGACAAGATGGAGGTCCTGTTGGTTGGCGGATCGGGTTTCGGAGAGGGTGGATTTGACCTGGTCCTGAATGGGGTTGCACTCCTTCTTAAGGACAAGGTCTGCAGCTTAGGAGTACTCCTTGACCCAGAGCTTTCATTGGAAGCTCAGGTGACAGCGGTGGCGAGGAGCGCTTTCCTTCAGCTTCGGCTGATTAATCAGCTGCACCCCTACCTGGAGTACAACTGCCTGGCGACGGTGACACACGCGCTGGTGACTTCCTGCCTTGACTTCTGTAACGCGCTTTATGTGGGGCTTCCCTTGAAGACAGTTGGAACACTTCAGTTGGTTCAAAATAGAGCTGCCAGGTTGCTGATGGGGACGGGACATTATGTTCACATGACTCCAGTCCTCCGTCAGCTTCACTGGCTTCCCATTGAAATCCGGGCCCAATTCAAGGTGTTAGTTATGACCTATAAAGCCCTAAACGGCTTGGGTCCTGGTTACCTGAAGGAGCGCTTACATCCATATATGCCCGACCGCCCCTTGAGATCTGCGGGAGAGGCCCTTCTCCGGGAACCCTCCATGAAAGAAATTAGGAGGGTAGGTACTCGGAGGAGGGCTTTCTCTGCGGTGGCGCCCAGTCTATGGAATGCGCTCCCCAGAGAGGTCTGCCTGGCGCCGTCATTACTTGTTTTTCGGTGCCAGGCGAAGACCTTTTTATTTAAACGTCACTTTAATTGTTAACAATATTTGCTTATTTATCTGGCCAGGGCGACTTCTTTTATATTTTATATTTTTATTTATTTTATATTGTTAATTTTAATTTTATATTGTTATTTTTGTATTTTATTGTATTTTATTGTGTTTGTAAGCCGCCCCGAGGCTTCGACAAGGGGCGCCATAGAAATGTAATAATAATAATAATAATAATAATAATAATAATAATAATAAGAAGAAGCCACCTAGGAAGGCCACGGCAGTTATAGGCAGCCTATAAATATGTGCATGAACAACCAAACTCCATATTAACTCATGGTACTTATAATACAGCCAAATAACATTATCAAAGGTTTGTCTGGGATAGTATTTCCAATGATTACTTTTACCATCTCCTAGAATAATTCTTCATCAACTCCTAGAATAATTCTTAGTCAGTCCTACAACATATGAAACCTAGACACTATCCATAAATGTGTTCATAATCTTGCAAATATAATCTTTGGTGCAAATATATTCCCATTTATCATTTAGTAGTTTATAAGTGTGGGTGCTAACTTGTTTGAAACTAATTCCCTCTCTCTTTTGTGTTGTTCAGCAGTACATGGTAGATAAATGCTAGGAGCCTTTTAGAGCATTTCTGTTAAGTTAATTTGTCTTCAAATCTAGTCTGTCAACTTTTTAATATATTGCTGCTCACCATATGTACTTTATCACTGCTCAGTTGTAGCACCTGTCACCAACCAGGCTGTTTCTGATCCAACTTTACTACTATTTCTGCCATGGATATACATGTATCATTCTTTACAGAATCCTAAAATTGAATAGCATTCACCTCTTTCCAAAGCGTAGGTTTGCCTTGTAATTTAAAAAATTCTGGAGGCAAAAAGATGTCAGTAGAGGGGATACAGAGAGATAGTATATTCTTCCACATGTCCTGGTGACTTATAGCTGCTTTAACAAGTAAGCTCCCAGTTTCTTTATTTTCATAAACTTCTATGGTAGAACATCAGGAAAAGAGTTTTAGAGGCATAGCTGTGCTGCTTTGTAAGATTTTAAGCCATATAATTTTATTATCTTTCTTCAACATTTTGTTATGTGTTGTAATATAATTCAGTTTTTGGGGCTTATAATCCTGCTTCCTTACATTTTTCTTTTCCTGCAAGATGTTCAGGCCTGTGGTTTAAGTTCAAAGTAGTTAACATTTTTTGTTATTCTTTAAGTTGATCCATTTTAATTGATATGGAAACTGGCTACATAATTTTCCCTGGGAAAATACTTATTTAAATGGAGGCTGTTTTACCCATTCATGAAGTTTGACCATGTTTTTAAAATAGCATGTATGTTCTAAAATAGCTTATGAAAATTATTTTCTCCTCCTCCTCCTTTTTTAATCCTCCAATAAGTATGTTCCTAAGATATTTCACTCCCATTGTTGCCAATTAATTTGGAACTATTTGGATATGTTCTGTTGTTATGCTTCAGGTAAAATTATTGCCAGGTATTCCATATTGCTCTTACTAATTTTATAGCTGGAAATTTCTCCAAATTTTCTCAGTTCATCATAAATAGCTGAGATTGGCTGTTTGGAATTTTGGATCATATAGGATCCACACATAATGCTATCATACAGTTTTCTTCTCTGACTTTTACACCAATAATTCTCTGATTCCCTGCGTTAAGAAGGGTAAAGGATGCTGATATTTCTCTTCTCTTAGAGCATTTTAGCAGATAAAGCACCCTATCAATAAGCTTTTAGGGATGAAACTGTTATGATCAGTTGCTATAAAAATATTTAATCTAGAATACAACATGGCCATAAAAATTTAGTAATCCTTATTTAGTTATGAATTGAGTCTGTTTGATGAAAGTATGTTTTATTTCCCCCCTTTATGGATTAATATAATTCTTGCTTTATTCTATGAATCTGGTATTACATCTCTTTTTAAATATTCATTAAATAGCATTTGCAATTTACTAATGATGCTTCTTCCATTTTCGTACAGTTCCACTGGTATCCCATCTGTTCCAGGTGTATTATGTATTCTTCATTTCTTTAATCTCCATTATGACCTGATTTTCTTTATTTACTAGTTTTAGAAGTTTAATTTCTGCTAAATGCTTATTGAATGTAAAACTTCCTGTTGATCTGATGTGTATAATTTTTCAAAGTACTTTTTCTTCCACTGATTCTTCTTTGACTGTTGCTAAAGTTTTCCTTTCTTCTGTGAATATCAAAGCTTTTTGTTGCTTTTCTTGCTCACCTGTTAGCAAATTACCTAATAGTTTATCTACCTTATTTTATGTTTTTGAAATATTTCTGTCAGGTAAATTATAGAGATCTTGCTGCTTGTCTTGTATCTATTATTTCTAATATTCTCTTATATTTTTGCCATTCTTCAAATACTTCAACATTCAAAGAGCCCTCATGACAGTTCTCTAAATCGTTTATCAGTTAATATGGCTCCATTACTATTTTTCATCTTTTTAAAAAATTCTGTGCTTATAATCTTCTCTCTCAAGTATATCTTCATGACATCCTACATGCATATATCCGCTATCTGTTAAAGGTAAAACTGTTGTAGTATTTTTAATTCTTCCTTAGGCTATGCAAGTCAAGAAAATCTTCATAACAATGCCTGACCCATTGACCTTTTGCTTGAGTATAGTTTGGCATCTTTAAAAATCATAGCAAAGATCCCCTCAGTGGATTTTAATTCTGTTTGCTGAAGGTTTATGCTAAGAAAATTAGCTCCAAAAAGAGATTAAGTTGATCTGTATTTAACCTTCTTTTGTTCCTCCATTTAGAGCCTATTATTTGAATTATTAAGCTACCGTATACAAGCATTCCTGTGGAGAATTTGGGGTTCTTCTGTGCTCCAACCATTTTTGTTTATTTCTATTTATTTTTTAAATTAGAAGAGGGATGAAATTTGATTTTGTTGCAGTTTCCTAGAAGGATAAGTTGGTAGTACAACTTACGTGCATATTAAGAGAACAGAATGTGAGCTAGGGGGATGCAAGTTAGCCCGTTATGTGACAACGGTAATTATGCTATATGACTCCTTCATCCCTCCTTCAGCATATAGGTATCTAACAACCTGTTCCTTTTTGATATTTGTCACAATAGTTTCTTTAGTAGAAAAGAGAAGAGATAAATCTAATGAACAAATTTCAAAATGGTATACGGTAAAACCTTGGTTTGTGAGCATAATTCGTTCTGGAAACATGCTTGTAATCCAAAGCACTTGTATATGAAAGCGAATTTCCCCATAAGAAATAATGGAAACTCAGATGATTCGTTCCATAACCCAGAAATATTCATATAAAATTATTGCAAAACTGTAAGATAATACATAATTTAGAAAATACAAAATATAAAGAAAAATAAAACAAATTAACCTGCACTTATCTTTGAAAACCTTTGTGGCTGATGTGAAGGGAGATAAGAGAGAGAAGGGTTATTGTGTAGGACAACTTTCACTAACAGAATCACTGCTATATATTGGCTCAATGGAATCTTTTTCTTTTCATGCAACTTTAACAAGGAACCTATCCAATGAAACTTGTTTTTGCCTCCTTTTGAGGATTTTGCGAAAATGTGACATTGCATTGTCATTAAACAGATTCATCACTCATACTGCTACAGTCTTATTTGGGTGGTGCTTTTGTACAAAATTTGTTTCCCACATTTTACACATCTCCCTAATCTCATTTGAAGTGAGGGATTCCTCTGCCTTTTTTTCCTCCTCCTTTGTAGACAAGATCTCCTCCATAACCTCTTGCATCTGGTTTACCTTTCAGTATCTCCCTCTTGGGGAGGGGGGAAAATACAGATGCAAGATTCTAACCTTGTAGTATAACACACCATGTACATCTCCCACACAAGCCTTGAAGTCCACAGTTAAGACCTGACATGATTTTTCAACAGATCTTCACAACAAAGCAGCACCAAATATACACCAAATCACTGGAACAGTTAAGTAGAACCTAATATAAGTTAGTCAATGTGAGTGTACAGCACTAAACAACCCAAGACTAATAAAAATAACCCCTTTGTCTTCAGAATGAGCATATGCCTTGCAGTAACCAACAAGGAAATGCTGTCAACTTAAAGCTGCTTCTAGTGCAATCCTGCGCATGTTTAGACAGAAAAACATTTCTGCAATTCCCAGCATATCCTCCCTTCCTGGAGGGTTGCTGGGAGTTGTAGGACCACAGTGTGTGTGTGAGAGTGAGAGAGAGAGAGAGAGAGAGAGAGTGAGAGAGAGAGAGAAGAACCATTGGCTCAGTTGTGATCGTGTGATGTTTGGCGCCACGTACTGCTCGTATTGCAAGACATCGCTCATTTATCAAGTTAAAATTTATTAGAAATGTTTGCTCATCTTGAAGAACACTCGCAGAACAAGTTACTCACAGTCTAAGGTTTTACTGTATCAAGGAAGATAATAATAGAAACAATGATAGATAATGCAGATTTCCGACAAGACAAGACCAAGCATCTTGAATTATGCCCCAAAATTCATGAGTAATGAGTGCAGTTGTTTCTAAATTACTGAAATGTGTTCCATGTAAGTCATCCCAGTTAGAAATCTGGCTACTAAAGCAGCACACAACATGTGCTATAGATCTGTCAAAGCATGAATGCTGAGTGTGTAAAGATTGCAGGAATTTGAATGCTGATATGGGGGTTTGTTCTCTTAACAGAGTTTCCAAAATAGCTAGATTATTGCCAGGAAAGAGTTTTCTCACCTTCCTTGTCCTTTGCTACTTTGAGAATTAGCAAGATCTGAATACCTTGGTCCTAAAGGACACGTTTTGGTCCCAAAAGTTATGCATTATTTCCTTGTGGGGCCTCAAGAAAGTATACAGATTTACAGTGACTGGAAAATGAAATGTATGATAGTAAACACCAAATACTCACTGGTCTAATGGGTCACACGAAGTTTTGAATGAATATTTTGGCATCCTCTCCCACTTCAGGACTGAGAAACAGTTAACTTCCTATTGCAGTATGGCCATTCTTATTTCTGGCTTTGATCTTCATCTTACTTTTGAAGCCAGCATGTTGAAGAGTAATATTGTTGTAATTTTGAAATGCTATCACTTTCTCAAGAGCTTTGCCAAGAAAAAAAAAAGCCTGGAAACTAGTAGTTGGTGAGGTTGTTGGCACTGAAAGTTGCTTTCTCTATGTTTGGCCAGACTGCTGCATTCTTTAGGGTGTCTGATAATTTGCCTTCTTAACTAAGGAGAATAAGCAAAAAGGAGCTGGTGACACAATTAGAAAAATGGAAAGTATGAAGAACGATAAAAGCAAACTTTGCATTCTAACTACTGTTTTTCCTTAAGGATAGTGGGTTCCTTAAGGAACTACTTTGGTCTTAGCTGAGAAAGATCCCTGTATTTCATCTTTTTGGCTGAATTATGTATTAGTTAATATTAGTGTTACAGAAAGACAGGGTGGGTTCATGTAATATAAAACATAAAAGAAACATGATTTCTATAAATGTAGCACTATTCCCTTGCTTTTTCTTAGAAATTTCTAAACTGAGGGACTAGTTAAATTAATTTTCAAGCATATCAAAGAATATTCCTAGTGAAAAATTATTAATCAGTATAACCCCCTGTTTTAGAATCCCAGTTAAAAAACAAACAAACAGGCAATCCTTTGCTTTAGATGGGCCTTTGCAAACACAGCATCCTCCAGATATGTTGGACTATTATAGATGTATTCATTTTTACATTTCTCTAGTTCCCAATAGCTTTGTAGTTAACCCAAGTTAAAATCATAATATGCAGTGACATCACAAAACACAATGTTAGCCTACAATTCCCATTATCTCCAGCCAGCACAGCAAAACACCTCTGAAGGGTACTGAGCTGGGGAAGCCTGCCTTAGATAATAGCTGTGTTAATGTTTTTGCTTGACTGAGGAAGGAGGTGTGGGAGGAGCAGCATGTTCCTGTGGTCTACTCCTAGTCTTTTAATGTTGTTTACAAGATTGACTCCAAGAAGTTCATCCTGTGGTGTCTTCCTAATCTGACAACAGAAGAGAGAATAAAATAACACATGCTTGAAACAGCATATGTTTCCCTTGGAATTAGACTGACTCCCCTGGCTGAGGATCCCAGGAATCTGTAGTAATAGCTCTGTGGACAGCATCACTGGAACAGTTACATTCTTTTGGGCTAGGCATATATGTTACATAATAATTTTCTGTTTGCCAGTTAAAAGGGCTTTTGAAGCATTTTAGAATGTAATTGTAATGTGCTGCTCCAGAATTAATTTATACATAGTAGCAGGTAGTCTTTGGCTTTACATAGCTTCTGAAAGAATAATTAGTAGTATTCCTTGAGTTGCATATGATCCTTACTTCAGATGGGCGCATTCTTTTTTTGCTCATGGGGATAACCAACTTAATAGGAATGGAAGAAAAGATTCATCTTAAAGTTCACTGGTCTCATTCTTGCTTAAACATGCAATAATGAGCGTAATAGTGAAAAAATTGTTACTGTAACAAGTATATGGATCAGAACTTACTTGCATGAAGTGATATCAACAGAGTGTTATCTTGATGAATATTAAGATATGACTATATAGATTTAGCTATTTACATTTTTGTCAGGCTATACAAAATTAAGCTATGATAGAATCTGACTGATGATGCTCTCTCCAAGTCTGTATGCATTAAAAGGCTATCCCAGATATATCTCCATCATATTTTGTAGCTGGACATGGAGTCATTTTGTTATTTATAAGCTGATTTAAAAAAGAAAAAGATTTTAACAATTTTGATTCCTCTTGTGGTTTTTGCAATTTCAGTAACTCCAGCTATTCCATGTAGATTTCTTTCTTTTCTGAAATATTATTTTACTGAGTTTTAAAATTACATGTTTATAATCTTCTCAATGTATCTGTGGAAAAATACTGTAACTTTTGAACAAGATATAAGCTGAGAGAGAGAGACAGAGAGAGAGAATAGAAAAGATCCCCCACCTCCTCACCCCCATCACTGGCTGAAGCCTACTTGTTCTACCTTTGAGCTTTCTGGGGGCACATGGCCATAAACACTTCGGCCTCTGCTCTCCTGCTATGTACTGGACAGGCACAATGCAGATTTGTCTCTGCACCTGCATGGGTGTTGGATAGCAAACCACCTGGCAGGAGCAGAAAAAAACTGCATGACTATGCTATCCTTGCTCACGATGATTTGGAGAGCAGCAGCAACCCGTGATGTCAGGAGCCTCACAGAAACACTGGCAAGAGCACTTCAATCTGACACCTTATTCATAGATGCCAGCTGGAGGAGTCAGAGCTCAGCTGCTTTCCCATCCTTAGGGCTTTGATAAGTGGCCCTATCTGAGGCTGCATGGGCCAGAGATTCTCCATACCTGCTATAAACTAATTTCTATATATTTTTACATTGTTATGCCAAATGGATGTTGCTGATGAAGCCCCCCCCCCCCCCCGTGCTTTTATACAAACCTGAGATTACCAGAAGCTATGGTTTTTGCTTAGTTTTATGCCAGTGTTTGTTTAAAAACTGTTCTCATGCTCTCACTGTTGTAGAGAGCAGCTAGAAAACTTAAGCAGACTAATAATTTTGAATGGCATACTCAGCTGACTCTAAGAATCAGTGAGTAATGAGAAACAAACCATGCCATGCTTCCCATGGTTTGTTTCCTGAAAGCACAATGCCATGGCAAGGAATGATTTCATGATCTGTATATTACCTTACAAAAACTGCACATCCACATTGGTCATGGATGGTACAGAAACTATTGTATCCCTCAAACTTGTCCTAAGTTTTAATAAAGGTTTTGGTGCTAAAAATACTGCCCAGGACACCTGATTAATATGTAGATGAAAACTTTCTGAAATACTCAGTGAGACAAAGCTGTATTTTTAGAGTATGACTTTCAGAATGTGAAGCATCCAGTTTCTATAGACCTATTTTTAAAAACCTCAGGGGAAAGTTATATATGTATACTCCCAGCCTTTTTTATCTTCGCACTAAGTTATTGTAGGGCAATAACTCTGTTGACAGTGCTTCATGTTAAATTATAGGCTGCGCTTCTCTTTCCTGGAATTATTGCAACATATCAGCAATTTGTTGTTCTTTGGTTAGTATTGATAGGCAGGTATTACACTTTACCAAATCCCTCACAGGAATCTCTTATGCACAACAAAACATGGTTCAGTTCAAGAACCCAGCTTCATAATATAGCTGTGTAACTTGATTTTTTTCTATGCAAGCTGACAATTATGAACACTTGTACAAGAGCATCAAAAATTAAGAATCAAAAGTATAATTCCTCTTTGATTTAAAAGGAAAAAAGTATCTCTGAATTGCAATGAAGGCTTGACAAAAACTAAAAGGTTACACTATATCTCTTCTCTTGTATGAGTTTTCCTAAGGAGTTTTTGGTATTATTTATTACATTTAATTTAGGGAACTTTCAAATATATTATCCCACATTATCATTCACAAATCAAAATTTCCATGGAACTTGTAATCATGTTCATTTTTTTCATGTTTAAATGAACACTTATATTTGCTTTGGTGTTGAGAAATCTGCAGACAAGAGGTGTTCCATTATAATGTAGCGACTAGCAGCAACAACTTGTTATATGTCCTTGTTTGAACTTGATAAATTGGATTGTTCAAAGGCTGCTCATAGTTCATATTCCATAACATCAACTATCACAAAGAATCTTACTTGCCATAACATGTTCATGTTAAACAAACAGTCTACTTATTTCTAGAAGACTTCATTGATTTGAAATCAAATACCAAATTTAAAAAAAGAAGGCAAATGGGAATATTTACACATAATGGCAACATTGGGCTGCAAAGTATGGGTTTGTTGTTAGGTAAATGTTGCTTGTTAAACCCACAAATATTTCAAAGCATTCCAGTTTGAACATCACACTAACAACTTGGGAATGAGATGTTTGTAGGTTGTTGCTGCATCATTTACAGTGTATGTTCCCACAAATTGTGGGTTAAGATACCCATAATTTGCTTCCAAAAATCACATCTGAACCAGACCAATATCTTAGGATCTGTATTATTTACATGTACTTAAACTACCATTGCGTTACAATCATTACTTTTTTAATGCAATTGCTTCACTGTGATCAGGTTTCAAAATTCCGTTCCACACACTTGTCCTGCCTTCTGCCTAGTCTTACAGCCCAGTGAGAGGTTGTGTGATTCTTGCAGCAGTTGTCTTGGAGGTGTTCACAGGTCATCCCTGTTCCTATCTATCCCTCCTATTCAGCCTTGGAACCAAGAAAGGGGGCAGAGGTTTGTGACCTTGTGCTGAGTGAGAGAAACAGTGACCTTTGTTCACTGTTGACTATAGGTTGATCTGGGTAGTTGTAGATCCTAGCAGTTGATTTGTTTCTGTAATTAGCTTAACTATCAAACTAGTTGATTATTAAAGTACATTTTCTGCTCTAAGTTTTTAAATATTACCATAATTTGACAGTCTTTGACTGGTCATATTGACAAGATGTCCAGTTCTAGAAATTATATAACATACAATCTCAACATACTTGGACTATGTCTTTCTTTGATTGGCTTCTTAACAGTTCCATGATTTGTGCCTTATCAAGGGCTAGTCTACTGAGCTAACCATTAGGTTTCATGATACTAGAAGGCAATTTTAGACATTGGAATGAGAAAATAAATAATATGCATGTACATAATTATATTCATAACATATTTTAATTGAAAGGTAGTTAATGCACTAACTTAGGATTTGTAACAGCTAGAGCATGAAGTATTTAGTATTAAACTGGAAAATTAAATCCTTTAACACAAGTAATTGCTGTGATTAAGTATTCCAAAAGAGGCTGGGCCTTGGAAACATGAAATATTTTGTATCATAAACTTTCAGGACTTGCAGTTACTTGGTACATGTTTGAATAGAAAAAAAAATCTATTTTTATTCCTGTTTGAAAGTCAATATAGCCTTCAGGTACTTCTTTAAACAAGCTGTGTTATGACAACTTGCTCCAAACCTGTCTCTTAGAAATGGGCGCATGCAGCACTTGGGTTTTTGCCCAGTATTCACAATGACACCAGTCTCATAATTGTGGTATTAAAATAGGGGTTTTCACACCTCCTTAAAAAAGAATGCAATTAACCTCTCCTAGCTCTTTGCTCTATAGATACAGAAGCATCTCATTTGATTGACCCTCTGATTATAACAAATTACATTGTTCAGATTTTTTTCAGGCAGATTCTTTTCCTCCACCAGATTTTAAAATTATCAGTGATAATAATTAGTGAAGTATACTATTTCTCATGACATTACCTATTCAGCAAAATGAGACTTTAGTCAATGACACTGCATATTAGGTTTAAATACTTAAAAAACTAATCATCAGACTGCAGCAATTTAGAAATAAATACCAAGAGGTTTTTTAAAAAATGTCTTTTTTGAGTTAACCTGTAATCACCCTGCAGTAGAAAATGTATTTTTTCCTTTGTACTCAGTGTAATAATATGCTATAAAATTAAATAGTGTTTACAGTAGAGGTCAGTACCCAAAGGCTAACAGTGTCAACAGTTGCTTTTTATGTTCTGATTTGAGCAAGAGCATTCTTCTGCTTATCCTTTTTTTTTACTGCCTTACAATTAATCAGAAAACATTATGCATACATTTTATTCTGCCACACAGCTGGAACCCCAAGTACACATTCATGGTGGATTTACTAACTAGATATCATCACCAAATTCTCTTGGTACGAGAACATATTGTGTTTACTTTCCTGTACTCAGAGGAACCTTTGGAATCTAACTTGCATTGTAAAGCAGTGGGATGGGATGATGTATCATGTATTGGGCTACCAACCATTTATTCCCAGTTAATATTTTATGTATAATGCATGGATGAATGTGTTTCCAAATGTCCTAACTACCTTTTCATTGTTTTTCCTTCCAGTGTATCTTGAGGATAGTTTTGTAAAATCTGGCGTCTTCAATGTATCAGAACTGGTGCGGGTGTCTAGAAGTAGGTTTTTCCTATTTGAAATGTGTTGTTCATATATGTGTATTCTAGAAATCTAAAAGTATTTCAAAAGCAAAGCCAAATGTTATTGTATAACATCAATACAACTCTGCAATTTTGTGAAATTCTCTTCTCCTCTCCTAATATCTGAGCATTTATCTAGATTAACAAAAGGTCATCTGCTGTTCTTATAAGGGATATGGTTTTGTACAAACTGTGGTTTTTGGGGATAACAGATGTCCAGTTCAGTGTATGTCCAGTTGGATTTGGTTGGAGAAGATTCTAAAACTTTGAAATTAATTAATGTTCACTGAGGTTACATTCCTATGCAAGTTTACCAAAACAGATCTTACCGTTCTCAGCTTCTCAAATTGTCTGGAAGGCTGCTAGGAGTTACAGGACTATTTCTGTCTGAATGTGCCTAACATTGTGCCCTAAATGGCTTTGAGCAAAGTACTAACTTTATTACACATGTTCTAGATTTGTTATATGTATGTTAACTATATTGAATAAAGTTAGGTTATCTAGGTAAGTTAGGTAAGATAGACTGCATTCCACAAAAATGTATAGTTACAACTATAATTGTATGCATGGTTACTTGAGTGTAAGTATCACTTAATTTAGTGGAACTGCACAGTAACTTTACAGTGATAATGATTCAGGCTTACAAGTGAAACATTTGGTTGTGATTTAATGAAATATCAGGTAGAACTATTTAAACAAATTCCCTTCAAAGGTTTACATGCCAAACTTACTTTATATATTTGAGATAATGAGAGATTTTAGAAATTAATTCAGGGAATGAATTGCTCTGTGGCAGCCAAAAAATCAGAAACTGGAAATTTAATTTTAACCTGAATAGTTAATGGGTGCATTAGATGTGCTTCTTAATCTTTAGAAAAGTATCTTCAGTTAATATTATTTACTAATTTGATGTTGCCATGCTGTGCAACAGATTCTGTATTGCTCTACAGCTGAGCAATCTTACTATATTATATCCCAAATAAAATCTCCTTATGTACTAGATCATGGTCCTGCTTTTGGGACAGGGCCTTGCAGTTGCTGTCCAAAATGACCTTTACGACCTTGATTCTTCCTATTAACACTGTTAATCAGCACACACAGTTGTATGATGGACAATAGCCAGTTACAACTTTTTATTCATAAGCATTGCTTCCAATAACTGGGTAATTGTCTGAATTATGATGGTGTGCCCTATTGTAAGTTACTAACTGCCTTATACTCATTTTATGGGGTGATATTTTGCTGTTGCTTGAATAGCAAAATGTGTGAACTCTAGTCTGGAGCCAAAAATCATTATTAAACATGAACAAAACTATTGAGGAAATTTACAAGATGCAAGTTCTGCTGCAACGTTTCCCCTGTTCCTTTCTCAAAGCTAATACATGAGAAGGTACACCCACCTATCAGTCTTTATGCTACTTAGTTTAATTAATAATAGCATATGTAATTCAGAGGTAAATGCCAGAATGTTGAATTGGGATTACTCTCAGCTGAATGTGCATACAGTTGTAGCCTCAAGCATTTGAGATTGCATTAAACTTATTTACAGACATTCAGCAGTGAAAACATTCCCCCCACCAATGTGCGCACACACCCACCCCACTACATTCGCTATATGAAATAATTTACAGGCAAACATTTTTGCCTTTTGACATAGCTGGCAAAATTACTTATTTATTTATTAGATTTCTATCCTGCCCCCATAGCCAGAAAGTGTACAATAAAGCAGCAAATATACAATGAAATAAGTAATACTAATTTAACAAATACTGTTATACAAACACAACAGTAACAAAATTACAACCATCACAAATAACACCTGCAATAAAGCATCACAATAATCTCTCTATAACCTCAGTTCTTAGTCAATAAAAGGTACAATAGCACTAAAATATAAACAGTTACTATAAAAACCAGTTAAAATCTTTAAAATATCAAGTGAACAAAAAGTTCTTTGCCTGGTGCCCAAAAGAGTAAAGAGATGGTGCCAGGCAAACCTCTTTGGGGAGTTTATTTCCCCTTCCTTTTCTCCCTCAAAGGGGGCTCCTTACAAAGGACTTTCAAAAATGACCTAAGAGTCAAATGGGTACAAATGGGTATTATGTAACCCAACTCCAAAAAAGCAGTGTATAAATATCTAAAATAGATAAGTACATATTTTCTTCTAACCGTGTAATTTAAAACAAGTGTGTTTTAATTAATTAAAGTAAAAGTTGGGTATGTATCATGTGACATAACAAATTCTCAGGAAAGAGTTTATTTTCCAGAAGGCATTTTGTTTTATTAACTAAAGCAACCATAAATTTATGTTGTATTTAATTATCATTCCATTATTTTATTGTTGCCTACAGAATTCATAGATGAATGTGGAAATTTATTATAAATAATGATTTACAACATATCTGTTATAGTAATTTTCTGATAACTTCTGCGAGATGTGTCACAAAGCCAGAAAATTAATTGAACTAATTAATGGTATAACTGTCTACTGCTTCTGGGGGAGTACCCAGTTTAGTCTTTCTATTCATTACATGCAGACTTTTAGTAGATTTTCTTTAATGTGTTGTCTATTTAGCATTGAATGACACTTTTAAGGACTGGGTGTGACTATGTATGTGCTGTGTTCTTTAGCACCTATAACCCAGGGAGCTGGTGTAAACTTCCCCATTGGAGAACTTCCAAGTCAACCATACTATCATGATATGAACTCGGGTGTAAACTTACAGAGATCACTATCTTCCCCACCAACCAGGTGAGTTTATTATAACCTCCCCCACCCACACACACACTTGGTGAATGTGTGCTTATTAAATAAATACATGATGATGAAGATGATGATGATGTAGCTAAGTAATACTCTAAATGGAGCATGATTTTGCTTTGTACCTGCTAGGCTGAAATCTATACCCACTTATTTGGGAGTAAGCAACACTAAACTCAGTGGGCTTACCTATGAGTAGACCTGTATAGGATTACATTAGTAGTGATGTACAGTGTTTTGTACAAATTAAAGTTACTATGAGTATTTATTAATGTTCATGTTGAAATAAGAAAATTAAGTAGGTGTGGTGATACTATTTATGAGATCAACCTCTGTCACTGAAATAGAATGAAAGCTTTGACATGTCAAGCCTTGTAATAAAAATTACCTATGTCCATATTTTTGGCAAAACTAGAAATAGGAATCTAATAATGTAAGAAGTGTATTTATGTAAGGAGCAAAGGCAGCATATGGTGTCCTGCCCATTTTTACTGTCAGATAACTCTGTGAAGTTGGCCAGACTAAGAGGTAGTAATTGGTTCAAGGATATTCAGTAAGTTTCATGGCTAATAAGAATTTGAAAGTTTTTAATTTCAGCTTCAGTCTGCCACTCGAACCATTATAGGAAGGGAACATGTTTTGGCCCAAGAACTAGACTGAAAACTTGGAAACATTCCAGGGGGCACATGCTACATACATGCTGATAAAATAAATACTACTTTTTGTATATTCACAGTAAGAGACCCAAAACTATATCCATAGATGAGAATATGGAACCAAGCCCAACAGGGGACTTTTATCCTTCCCCAAATTCACCAGCTGCTGGGAGTAGAACATGGCATGAAAGAGATCAAGGTAAGAAAATCCATATATATAAGAGAACATAATAGTTCATTTCTTTGTCGGCTCAGAAGCAAGTCCATTGAATTCAGTGGGCTTTAGTCCAAGGTATGTATGTATAGGATTGCAGCATTAGATTTGTTATGGTTTATGTAACTTTTTAAATATTATGAATACATTTATGTTTGCCAGTTTGAAATTAAAAAGTAAAATCTAAATATTTGTTTCCCTGGAGTTTTCCAACTTTCAAAGTAATGTTCCTTATTAATCATTATCCCATCCCCATTACCATAGTTTTTGCACCCAGCTGTTGGATTTGCACATGCCAAGTCCTTTACCAAAACAATGTGGTTATCTCTGGAAACTAAACCCAGTTAGAGAGACTTGTGAGATATCAGTTTAATTATCCGATTCACTAGCTGGCAGAATCTAGAAACCCAGTATTAAATTGTTGGATTTTCTTCATGCATTTTATAAGGTGAATAAACCTGCCATCTTTTTCCAGCTTTGCTCCACTGTCATTAGAAGTAGCTTGGAATGAAAGCAGTAATACAGTAAGGGTGCATTCCAGTGGTCTACCAACATTTCTGTGTGGGGGGCATAGGGTTTTTTGGAGTCCCAGCACCAGGATCACAGGGTGCTGGGATTCTGATGTCCATGCTCCTAACCTCCCTCCCTTTGCAGCTAATGTGGAAAGAACTGCAGTGACTTCCTCTCCAAGAGCACAAATGCAGCATGGAGAGCAGTGAAAGGGGGTGTGCCAGGGCTGGGAGAGAAGAAAGCTGGGACCATCTACTAATCAGTGACCCAGCTACCTTGCCTCTCCCTTCCTGTCATTTAGCTAATGGGTAGAAATGACCGTCTGGATATAAGTAATGGGGCAGTGCACAACAGACACTGTCGCTGCACCTCATTACAGCAGCTGGATACACATCAACCTCTGGAGCCATAGGATCGCACCCCCCCTCTTTTTTAATGACATGGACAATGTTGACAGCCTCACCTGCTTTGTATTTGCCTGTTGGCTTGCTGACAAACACCTAGAAGCAAGTGCAAAACAAATACACTAATCTTAAAGTGGATTATTTCACTCTTGTTTTCTGCCCATGGCTTTTTTAACTTTTCAGTTTGCTTAGTTCTCAAATTATTTACATTTTCAAACAAGCACTTTTACCCTCCATCTGCCCACCTTTTCCTTGCTTGAAGTTCTTAGCCAATTGTCTTGCTGTTCAGTGTACAGATATAATTGAAGCAGTTTATCTGTTATCTGAATTTGTTATATTCATTGTACCAAGCAGTTCATATGCACTTTTATTAAATAAAAATCTAAAATAGAAATAGAGGATACACTAGTTCCTTAAATTAATTTATCCTGTTTTGCAAAGGTAGCTAGGAACTCTGCTTCTGTCATACTGTTTACACCTGCAGTTACATTGTTTACAATATTAGCTAAATGACAGTAGCATTAAAGGCTAACACATCATTGTATCACATTGAATATCTATTGGCATAATTGGCATAATTCAACACTTTTCATTAATTAATTTATGTGGGCAAAATAAGCACATGCAATCAATAGAAATTAAAATAACTTACTTTTGGCTGGATTGTGCACATCATTTTATTGCTAATTTAAATTTATCATGTTTTAGCACAGTGTTTGTAAAACCTTATCCCCTTGTTTGCTAGCTTAAAGATCTCTTGTGTGTTACAGGAAAGTAGATCAATTTCAATAAAGTGTTTTCTCTCTTAAAAAAATCTCATTCTTTCTTAACCTAGCAAGTTACTCAGTCTTAGAAGAAGGAGCTGCCTACCATTTCTCTCACACATTCCTCTCACAGTTATCCAGTTCCTCAGCTGTAATTAATAAAACTATTACTAGCTTATACATCAACATGGTTGCATGAACCTGTATCACACAATCCCATTTGTTTCAGATGTATATTATTCATGAATTTCCTGCCTAATTTCCTGCTAATGCAACATTCAGAAAATCATTTTTGTGACTTAGGAGACTTGTGCAGTTCTTTAAAAAGAGCATTATTTATACTACACAGAGCAATTGTGGTGCCAACTATGGGAGTCCAGGTTTTATTTTATTTCTGTCTATCTTCACATTTTCCTACTTATAAGTAGGAAAATATAAGTGTAGAATTTACTTTTTATATTTTGTGCTCAACTATAAAGTATGTAGCATTTATAAAGTATAAAACATTTACTTGTGTCTTTTTCTATAAAAATGTGCAAGCACAAGAATACTACTTGGGATTCTTTTTCCAAAAGGATCATCTATGTGTTGACTGTATTATTGCTGTGAACATATTCTGGGGTTGTGCATACAATATTATCTACACCTTCACTATACAGGAAGTAAGATCAGGAGCGATCCCTTTCTCTGTGCCTCCTCTACTGACCTGACCATGTGTAGATGTAATTGCCTTTTCCATAAATCCTCACAACACTTTGAGGGGGTCTTTGTTACACTATTTATTGAAACAGTTTAAGGGCATAGTGGCAAACTTTGTTTATATATGTACAATCAATTCTATACCTGGTGAGGGAACAGGGAGAAAGCACACAGGGGTTCAAGGTCTTCTCCCGTACGTAAGAGAAGCTGTAGCATCGTAACGGGTCCTGTATCTTGCTGTCAAGATGTGTTTCTTTCTCCTTGTTTCTTTGTTGCCAAATTGATGAAAATTAATTATTAAAACTAATCCCACGTATAGGGAAGAACAATCTTGAGTTCCTTGTCAAGGTGGTCTCTGCATAGTTCTTTTTGTGGAGTGCAGAGTTCTGTGGTGCTTAAGCTTTGGTGACCTTCAGTTCAGAAGAAAAATGTGTCTGAATGTATTCATGAGCATGATAGAAGAGGCCATTTAAGGCACATGGGGTTATGGAGGCAGATAGTTCCTGTGTGTCTCCCCCGCTTCCTCCCATTAATTAGGCACTGTCAAGTACAGATTCATTGTTTTATTTAGGATTTTAGTTTCTTTCTTTGTTTCTTTATTTTTTTTACAGTGTAGCCTTTCCAACCGATAGCGTATAGTAATGGAAGTGTTTTGGGCTGTTACACAGATCATTTGGGATGGTGTTAGGTCATTTATTTTTTACATTGGTATGCATTGTGCATGGTTACTGAATTTATTCCTTTTCTGTATCTTTTCTTTAGTTTTAAGTGATTTTTCTCATGCTACTTTCCCTTTCATAGACCTCAATGCATATGTTTTTTGTTGATGTGCTTCTACAATGAGTACATCCTTTGTTGTTACTTAGACTGTCAGGCTAGTGTGTTTTGAATATGCAAGCACGTGTCTTTCCAGTTTTCTTAGAACAAAGGTGGAGGCAGCATGATTTGTCTCAGAAAAATTATTGTGATGTAATCAGAATAGGCTTTTCTGGATCTCTTGAAGTTCAGAGGCTGATGCCTTTGTTGTCATAATCAGACACGTTTGAGGTCTGATTCAGTGGCAACTTCAGCACCAACAAATAATGGCTTTGATGTTCAAAGTTGGTAAGTACCAAGGGACTTGACACAATTTGTTCCCAGGGATCATCATATCTCCAAGGGATCTTCTTAAGAGCTATGCATCTTTCAGTTTCAAGCTCTTCTCAGATTCAGAGTTACTGGAATTTGTGGAGGCTTTGGTTCTGCTTTCCTCTAACCTCAGACATAAGGGTAGAAAGAAGCTGCACTTGCGAAGGGTCTCCATGCGAGAGGACTTGGTACCAACACAAAGGAAAAAAGAAGAAACACTATTGACCAAATTGCTGCTTTCATAAGATTCTGAGGCTAGTGGCAGAAGATGAGGTTGTTTATAACCTCAGTTCCCATCATCCAGTGCCATACGAGTATGGTCATTAATGGCAGGCACAGCTTTTCTAGAAGGTTCCTGAAGCTCAGCAGCACCTGAGATCTTTGCTCCACAAGTATGAATATGCAGAACCACGGTTATTGGTAAGTAATTCTTTTTTTAATTCATGACAATTTTATCACAACTGAGGAAGAAGGGGCATCTTGTGAGCTTAAAAAGGTTGATCAGCATTGTAGTTTAAGTTTCATCTTTGTAGAGAAGAAGCTTATCTTTATATATATACTATCAGTGATCTCAATTTTCCAAATGCCAGTCCTTCCATAGCCAAAATAGCACCATCCATGCACAAGGCTTGCAGAAGTACACACTTCATTAGACAAATCAGGACAGGCAATGAGAACTAAGCATGCTCAGTGACCTTGGAACTGTATCTAACCCTTGGCAGCAAGGAAGGAAAACCAGGATGGTAGAAAGAAACCAGAATGTTCCACACTGAGCATTTTGTTGCCGTCACCACTTGTTAGTTAAAACCATGATACTTTTAGATCCACCTGTATGAAAAAGCATAAAAGCATTAACTTTTAACTAGGTTTTAATCCCATTTACTAATTTAACTAATTGAAATGATGTATTTAAGTATATGATGGGAGCAAAAGAGTCCCTTCAGGTACAACTTGGAGCTTTACCGGCTTCCAGTAAAGAGTGGGAGGCATAGCAGAGAAATTTCACTTTCCCGTTCTCCTGCCCTGCATTTTCTTTAGATGGGCTTTTTGCCCATTGGTTTTGAGTTCTTTAGAGGGGAAATGAAGATGACTGGAACACCTTCAGAATACCTTGTATCCTCACCACTCCACTCTTTTCTCCTCCACACTTCTTTATCCCGCTATGAGGTAGCTTTCCTGGCCTGGAAGAGCAGCTGGTACATTTTTTCCATGACAGCTGCAGGACTGTGGGGAACACAATCAAGACACTGCTTCCCAGCTCTGAGGGTGGAGTGCTGTGTCTGACCTTGGAGACGGGAATCAAACCTATTGTACAAACCCTCAATCAATGTCTAGAATTGCTCCCTTATAGCATGAACCTTTTCATATTTGCTCAAAAGTAAATCCACTTTGGAGCCTATTCCCAGGAAAGCGTGTATAGGATTTTAACCTTAATCACATTTTGGGGGGGAAAAATGGGAGCTTGGTGGATACCATTTCTTTATTTGGTATTTGTTGTAGTTGTTTAGTAGGAAGGGTTATACAAATCCTTGAAAACACTTTAGGTTTTGTAAGTAAAACTACAAAGCATAAGAATTTCATAGTAACAGACACTGATGTTGACATCCTTAAGAGCAGAACTGTTTTTGCCCATGAGCTTCCTTTTGTGGGTTCGAGCTAATTGTGTCTCCTTGAGACAAAAGTGTAGTTAATACCATCTGTCAAAGCATGATACAGATTTTGGCCAGGATCCCAGAAGCTGCTTAGGGAGTAGTGGGGTTTCTGAAACCCTATATAAGGTGCCTGGAGTTTCAGATTAGGAATTTTGGCATCCAGACCCAAGCACATTATTCTCTGCACCAGCATGGTTGTTTGCCAGAAAAGTGGGAACTGCAGAACTGCTTTCTGCTCCATTTAAGCACCACCAGTGCAACTGACTGCTTTTAATCTGGCCATTGTCATGTGACATAAATGGACTGAGAGGATTTATGTGGTCTTATAAAGGCTCATGCCCTGCCCCCCTTGAGAAATTTATGAAGGCTCTGCAGACTGAATGGAGAACTTCTACAGGCTGGATTAGGCCTTCGGGCCTCTGGTTCCACCAACATGCTTCAGGGTCTGGCCGAGTCTTGAGAATCTATGTAACTTTTCATGACTTTTCAGGCTGCTCTCAGGCCATCCATATCTGCTTTCTCAGAGCTTGCTTTGCTGTTAGACAGCCAACTTTGACACTGCCTTCCAGTCCAGCAAGGCATTACCTTAAATGCAGAGACCTTTTGTGTGGTCATCAGCATCAAGTATGGACCTGCAACTAGAGGGCTAGGAGCAGTTCCTATGAATGTAGAAAAATATTGACTTGTACCTGAGGAATTATTTAGACCCTTGTCTTTCTTGATAACAATACTCAAAGCTATGGAGTTGATATTAAAAAGGAATGGTCAGTTATGCTTAGTATTAGTTCTCAATGTGGTATTTATTTTCCATTTATACCAAGCTCCATGTAATAATGAATTGATGGTTGATGTTGCTTAAATGATTATAGGAACAGATTTGAATTATTTTTTGAAAACAAGAATACTTGCCTTGATGGAAAAAAGAATAATTTAGACTACACACTTTGTTGTGCAGGGGTCCTATGAAAAGAACTGATGTAGCTTGTACCTCATACTCATCTTTTTAAAAATCCCTAAACTTTTTTTCTTTTAAAAAGACCTTTATTTTAATTATTTTATTAAATTATTACTGGGAAACCGCAGGGATTTCTCTTGAATAGTTCAGCTGCTTAAATTTGCTATCAGAGTTAGACTGGAAAAATATATTTGCCCAAGAGTAAAAACAATAATAGCATGATGTTTTTAGTTAACTGCTAAAATGTATTATTTTAGTACTGCATATTCTAGAAAATTTTATACAGATAAAGATTTATTTTGAATTGTACATTAGTGTGTACAATTAAATACATTTTAATTTTACAGTTTCTTCATCATGTTCAGTTTCCTATGGTTCTCCTGCATTCAACAGCAACAAACAATTACAGCCACAGCTTACCATTAAAACAGAAGCTCTGGGATCCCCTTCACCTGTTCTTCACCTACCCCCTGCTGGACCTCCTTGTGATGAGGAGCAAGTATCCTCTCCTGGATATCCTCCTTCTGGACCTCTGCCATCTTTTGCTATCTCCCCATCTTCTGGACTTGCTTTTCCTGGAATTCCTTTAATTACGGGGCCATCTCCTGATGGATCTTTTCTCATAAGGCCCTCTTCTCATGGTTTTTCTAAAATGGATATCTTAATTTCTGAACTAAGAGAATTAAAAGAGGAGGTAGGTAGTGCTGTTCAGGAACTGAAAACCATAACTGGACAACTAGGCCACCTGCTTGCCTATACAGGACAGAACTCAAAGGTAATTCCTAAGGCACCTCCTGAGGATTAAAGCTGAATTTATCATGAAGAAACCGTTTCCATCTGGTAAATGCATTTTACTCTGTAAGAGTTATCTTACTTAATACCCATTTACTTATGTTACTATGTATTCACTGCTATCAAAAGCATGACCAAAAGTTTATTTTAAAAGAGTTATATATCTATATTCTGCTAGCGGTTTGTTGTACTGTTGTAAATATTTCATATTGCACAATATATGTAATAAACATATACATGCCTTATACATCAGTCATTACTGTGTTTTATTTGAGGTATATTCAGAAACTAACAGCCCACAAAAAGGCTATTTCTGTTTATCCATCAAAATGTCTAAAATAGAAATTCCTTCTTTTGGCCAGAAGTAACAGAATACATTTCAAAAGAAAGCTACTGGATCTGGTTTGCCTGTCTAACACTCTTGGAAGTCCTCTTTGATGAAGGTTGGCACTAAATGCATTTCAGTAAGAACCTTGTACAATAGGCACATGAAATCCAGAGTTTATCTAAATATAATTACTAGCACAAATCTCAGTTCAGAACATTAGGATTGTACCCTAATGCAATTTTTATTGACTGTAGCTGTTGTAGGCTAGGTAGTACTGACTTCTAACTGACTTGATTAAAATCTCAGATTCCTCCTATTTGTTTTAAATCAATATCAAGATGATATTAAATATATAGAAATACTCAAATAGGAGATTTTAAGAAAAATAATGCACACTTAAGACTTTCATTATTACCATGTGGCGATGCTGTAGAGAAAAGGCAAAATTAGGGCTTAAGTTCTTCTAAAGGTAATCAGTAGGCATACAATTCTTTGAAAATCAGACCTAAAACTAGGTTTAATAACTTTTTAAAGGAAACATAAGATCCTTTTTAAAATACCAATATATCAGATTTTTGTAACAGAGCAATTATTCTGGTTTGATAAGCCAATCCTGATTAGTTGTGGCAATTTATCATTGTGGCCTAATGTTACCATTTTACCCTATAGTGTGTATTTAAAACGGGGAAAGATGTTGATAAAACCTTATAAGTTTGTTCTGTTTTTTTTTAATGGCCCTCCTGATATTTTGGTCTACAACTCTCATCAGCCCTAGCCAGAATAACCAGTGGTTATGCATCATGGAGTTCCAAGCCAGAATGTCTAGAAAGCCACAAGTTGCCAATGCCTAATGTAAAAGGTGGAGAAAATACTCTACTTCTAAAAAGCCCTCAGAGAAAATCCATGCTTTTCCCTGAAGCAGGAATGTAGAAAGTGAAAGGAAAGAGCAGATTCAGTACCTAGCTGCACTTCGAAATTGTCATACAAAGCAGGACTTGAAGATCTCACCCACAGTGTGATTTGTGAACTCTAGATGACCCATGGAGATCATGTATCAGAGGGAAGTAAGACACAGCTGTCCCATTGTGCACACTGCATCATCAGTAGGAAAAGAAAAGGCATAGATGACTTGCACTGATAGGAACTCAAAAACAGATGGGACTATTACAACTTTTGTCAATTGCTATCTTTCCACTGTTGGAATGTATGTCCTTTGACTACCAAAGCAGTGCACAAGCAATCTGAGAAATCACATTTTTCTGCAATAGCCTGCTAATATATTCATATCAGGAGGAATCAGAGAGGTTTGAATGACCAGTTAAATATAGCATCACTACATAACGAGGCAGTGGTGTGCCTTAAATAGTCTATCCCTTTGTGTTTAAGAAAATGTACATTCCTATGCCTCATGGTTCTTTGGATTCATCTGGGAAGCATTTTTCCCCCACCCAGTCTCATAACACAGTGACTTTGTTCATCCAGCATGTCAGGTTCACCATGGGTTATTGAACCCATGATGAGCTGCAGCACATGCTGCTACAATTACAAATGCACAACCCCATGCTATGCCTTCAAGACTGGGGCACTGTGGGTTATTTAAAGGTTAAACAACCCTTGCATAACCCTACTTCAAACATATGATTAAATAGCACATGGTGAGCCCAGTGTGTTATTTGAACCAGCTTACTATTCCATATTCTTTGTGACTGGTTACAGTCATTTTTTAAAAAAATTAAAAATATATATTATATTCAAATAAAATTTCCCTTTCCCCCATTTTCTCCATGTCTGTATTTTATTAGTGGAAACCAGATAGGGTTTCCCAGGTACTGGTGGATATAAGAAGGTAAATTTAATTGTTTCTAATTCTTTACTTATGACATGGCTAATCTCATATTAGAGTTTATGACTTGGCTCTTAACTAGGCATTTGTGAACAAAAGGAGTCCTTGTATTCTTAGATGGGATCAAGAGCTAGTGGAAGATTCTGATGGTGGAAGTGGGAAAGACTATGTTTACTAAATTTTCCTTCTCTTTGTCTCAGAATACATTTTTTCAGAGGCACAAGGGATTGAAAGGGAATTGGTGACAGTTGCATTTTTGCTGTTGCACTGCTGACATATGTTGGGATTAGACTCAATGCTACTGTAGATGGATGTCAAGAAGACTTAGGAATTAATTCTGAGTCAGATGGGAAGGTAAGGTGGAAGATACTGAGGGACCAAGGTGCTAAAGCTGGAAACTAGTGAGAATAGGATGGACAGAGTGGAGACCAGCTGCCATTTAATCCTTTAGAGGACATCGAAGCTGGCCCTCTGAACCAAGAGGACTACAGACTCCTAATGAAGGGTGGGTAGATAGGAATAGGATAGGAAAGAGTGGGGATAAGAAGCCAAGGATTAGACATTAATGGAAAGGGGGACAGTGCGGAGTCACATATTGCTCAAAGAGACAGGACCAAAAGGTGACCTCATGGAAAGATCTATCTTGAGGGAGGACTTGTTAGTCCTCTCAGCTTGAGAAGAGTAGGCTGTTGTAGTCAGTGTCAGATCTGTAACCATTCTCATTCACAGAGTTGTAATCTGGGGAACCTGGTACTGTGAACCTTGGTTCTGTGTTAAACAAAATGTGCCTAGAACGGTTGTCTCTTTAGGTTGTGTGAGGGAACTGTCAGTAGTCTGAGACTGTGCTTGCTTGTTTGTAGTCAGAATTGGCAGTGAAGGAAAAAAGTCACTTTCCCTCTCCTGGCGCTTCACCAATATTCAAAACAGCAATGCTAATTTGTATAAAACAGAAATGACGACACCAGAAGGTGTTGATCATGAATGTCCCAGGTCATGTTTTGGCCGTTAGATCCTTTAAGTGCTTGTGCTGGGTGAGCATAGTGTCTTCAGCAAATTATGTGCTGTCTCTATAATCCTTTGCCATTATACATCACAAAATCATTCGAAATTTGTTTCTCAGTTTCTAAATACAAAATTGTTCTGATTTGTGCTGCTTGCTTCTTCACAAACATGGAGTTACCACTAAAAGGGCCATGAGTAGATTGCTCAGGGTAGTCAAACAAGTTCACTGTTTATTTCCAAGGGGAAAATACCTTTGGGATTAAAAGCAATGCAGGAAATATGATTTACCACATCATATTCATTCTATATATTCAGATAGTAACTTTGCTCTCAGTAGTGTATGTCCAATTAAAATATGGACTGGTTTTGCCCATGTTCTTTGCTGGCTACTGTAATTACACTGACATACAATATCTTAATTAGATTAAAGTAATTGACCCAAATTGAATGATTTTTAAATAAGTAATGCTTGGGGGAGGAGGTCCTAAATATATGCATATAAGACTTTTTCTACAAATAGAATTATTAGTGTGGTAATGGCAACCAAAGCATTGTGGCCAGAATGCAAAAAAGAATAGACCTATTTAAACCCAGTGATTTCAGTGAATTTAAATATACCTGAGCATATTGAATTTGAAGCTGTGTCTAAATGCGGTGATTTAAAATTAATTTTTTTCAGTAATGATGCCTTAAAATACATCTTCAAACTTCAATCTTATTTACAATAACCTAAAAGTAAATCCCATTTAACTGAATGGGTTTACACAAGTCTAGCATGAGTCTTCAAAGGAGAATACTTTGTCATCTTTGTAATTCATATCAAGAAGTAAAATAAATACTGGTTTCACTGTATTGATTTTTTGTTGTAGACCAACATTTCTTAGATTCCTAGCATTATTAAATAAAATGCTGCAATCTGCAGGGATTTGTTGTTGTATTTTAGCTTAAAGGCTTTATGAACCTTGGTGATACACCAATTTTTAATGGACAAATAACATATTATCCAGTATAAAGTGCAATATGTTTGGCTTTTACAATTGAATTTTCTCACAGATACGAAGGTTTTGTTTTTGTTTTGTTTTTGTTTTGCTTTTAAAGTTCTGGCTCCGTTGCTTATGGAACAGTTTGAAGGAATGACCTAGATGATGTAATCTATATTTCTTAAGTTTATAAATCTAATACGCTATTGTTAGTGTTTGGTAAGATTTCAGAATCAGATGCTATTACCCTGAAGTATGATGTTACTAGTACAGTTGTTTTATACAGTCCATTTATAAAGCACATCTATCCTTTCCTTTCTGTTCTCGTATTTATAGAAAACTGGAATGAGCCCATCATTATGGCTGGGAGAATGAGGTGAGAACAAAGGGCTGCAACATTACAAGGACCCCTTGGAACTGTGATGTGTGTGGGTTATGGGTTCACATTGTTTCAATTAAGGGGTATTTTTAGCAGACCATTGTTCTCTCAAGTGTTAAGGGTGACGTGTACCTCCATGGTGCAGTATACATGTAATAGCATGAATACTAACACTTCTGTTGGATCTAAACTGGTCTCCCAGTTTTGACAGTGTGCCTTCTTAATTTTGCCTCCTATACATAATCTCTATTTTATCTATTTAATGTACTCTTTTAAAGGTATGGTAATCCTTGTCTCAGAACTGTTTAATGCTGCATAGCTAGGGTATGACACAAGGAAATTGAAACGAAATGTACAGATGCTGTGTTTCCATGAGAGCATGCACAACATGTTATGTTGGTGGAGAGGTCAGAACAATTATAGTATATGCCTATTAGAGCACTTTAAATATTTGTAGAATTGCACTGGACCTATTCACTTTCTGCTTATGGTTCATTGGATACAGCCCAGAGTTTCTTGCAAAGAAAGAATTATCTAGATTAAGTAGTATGAAGCTATGACTAAATGAAGATGGATCTGGGATTTAAGCTGGGCTGGGTGAAATAAATGCAAAACTATTTATTCTGCATCTGTGTTCCTATCCCTTGGTGGCTTTCCTGTAGCTTCATAGGAAAGTGAACATGTTGCATTGCTGTCTGGGAAAACTGAGCAGGTGTCCAATGTAGGCAGGTGGATCCTTGAACTGTGTCTCACTCACAAGTTGACTCCAGTGAAGTTCCATTAACAGGTGGCTTGCTGATTGGCGTGCCATGTGACATTTATCGAGGGAACTACTTGGATGGCAGGCTGTTTCACACAGAGGCAGAGGGTCTTTGCTTTTGATGAGGAAATTGCTGAAACTCATGTCTCATTAGTGTTTCCTAAGGTTCTTTGGAAGCAAACAACAGTTTAATTAAAGTCTGACGTAAACACATTTCTGCACATTTTCCCCGCAGCATTTTATCACATTAGAATTGATCAAAATAGTTGCCTTGGGCTGTCTTGAACAGATATACATCTGGTGCACCATTTGTGCAAGCTGCCATGGAGCAGGCTACATACGCTGTGCTTCAGAGCAACTCTCTTTCTCGCCTTCCTTTGTAGATGGAATTACCTCGTTGGGAAATGAGTTGATCTAACTTTTTCCAGTTTGCTTACACCTTTATTTCTTTGGTGTGCTCATGATTTAAAATTAATAACATACTGCAGGTCAAAAATTTATATTTTATAGTATTATGAAAGAATAACTTCAAACTTTTAACCTAGCAAATCATCTTCTCAATTTTTGCTTACAATTTTATTCAGGAATATGTTTGGATATGATCTGTTTTCTACTGCTATACTACAATACATAAAACAGTTTGGTTTTAGCTGCAGATTTTGGCACTTAAAATTCTTTATATGAACATTAAATGTGTATTCAAAAACACTAACACATAAATAGGTCTCATTCATAAAGAATTCAGTTTTTATTCTTTGGTCTTGAAAAAAAAATTGCATTGTCTTTCAGTTTCTTATTACCCTGTTAATACATCACAGTCATTTCTGAAAAGAGTTAGATGACTGAATTCTGCATTAACTGACCACTGAATATGACAAATTTTAAAATGTGGGCAATGCCTAGATTGCTGGTAATCATGCTTTATAGAACATCAGTACATTTTGTTTCTAAGAATATATGAAGTACAGAAGGATCACACTTCAGTGTTGTTTTTAATGAAACCATACAAACTCCTTAAACTTAGTACCACACCTTTATTTATCTTATTCTGTCTATCATCTTGGTTTAAGCAACAAGCAGTCCTTTCAGTAACTTATACAAACAGTTTTTGTTTTGTTTTGCTGTACACTGTGTCTGTTATTCCACTGTCAATGGAACATAAATACTCCATTATGCCATTATGATGTCAGTGCATACTCGGAACACCAGAAAAATCATTTGAATTGCTTCACAATAATAAGGACATTGGAAGCTTTGGTGATTATTTCAACCATTTGATCTTTGTTGCTTTAAGTTCTTCATATGTTGTTGATCCTGTAAGTTCCTTACTTCATTGTGTTGTATTGGAAGCATTAAATTTCTTTCTTAAAATGCATAACTCCTGTATACATGTTTGAGTGTTGTATGATGGGCTGTGTTAGTTAGGAAAAATGAGCTTATGGTCATGGCTGCCATTAGTATGTCCATTTACATAGTTCTAAATATACATGGTAGTTGTATTTTGTTTTATTAACTGCATAACTTTGGCAGGAAACCTGGAGCTGCTTGCTCTGTACAGTTTTAAAGGAGCACCACTTTAACAATAACAGCTATTGCTGTTCTGCAAGTAAATTCTGTATTAGGGAACCATCAAGGTAGGGGCTAAATAAGAAACCAGAATATATTGTGCTTCATAAAGCATTATTTCAAGCAGCTAAAATATTTCTGTGTTTTTGTGTGGTTTAATGAGGTGACAGGCACAACTAAAATCTATCTTGTAAACCAAAAATATGCAGGCTTATTAAAAATAATAAGGATGAATTAAAAGTTGTAGCAGAAGCAATTCAATTTTACATGACTTATTTTGTTGAATGTAGTGTTGCATAAGATCCCTCTTGTCTACTAGTCAATAAAGTAAAACTTATATACCACATAAATTTGATATAATTACTATTTTCATCTGCAAGATAACCTAGTTAAATACTGTCTCTTAGCATCCTGCTGACCCCTTTGTCCAATCAATAAGGGATCCAGATCATCTGCAGCATGGGTTATGTGTGTTTCCTTCCTTCCTAACTTAGAAGAGAGATAATTGATACTGGTTGGAGATTTGCTGCTGTGAGAGTAAGCCCTGTCTCAGTCCCCCATGCAGTTTGGGATTCACTGTCCTACATTGGCCCTTCCTTCCATCTTTGACATCACCTCTTATGTATCTATAATATGATTATAGAATATCTTTTCACTCCTTTCTGTCAGTTATTGCCAGTTCATATGATCAAACAGCCCACTATATCATATTTAAGCCACTCTGGGTTGAGGTGTGTGCCAGTGGCTTTTCTGAAGCTAAGGTGTGACTGTGGCTCGTCATATTACCCAAATGCTAGGAACGTGTAGTATTCTGCCAGGGTTAAAGAACCCTCATACAGCCTTAAAACAGGCCATGGATACTACAACAATTGTTCAGCCCTTCCATAACCCACAGTCCCTTGGTTTGGATGACGTGACAGACTGTAGCTGGAAAATTTAGGCTAGTGCTGCAGGAACTGCACCTCATCTTCATTTTATTAAGCCGCAAGAAGCAATGGCAGACATGTGAATTATGCAAACCTGTTCTCAAATCCATTTAAAGGGAACTAAAACAGATTTTCATGGAGATGTAAGGGTGAATTTTACATGTCAGCACTTTGAGCTTATAGATACTGCACAATGATACTATGCAAGATTTCAGAGTTCCAACAGCTTTGAGGGAAGGAGGACTATTATGTGTGTATTTGTGAAAACCTTTGTTAAACACATTTGCTCTTAATGGTAGATCTTACCAATAGTGGAACTGAAAAAGAAAACAGGTAAACTTCTGAGTACCTTAGTCAGGTAACAACAGCGTGCACACTAACACTGTAACATCTCATTTTTCACAGGGTTTGTTTGGAAATACCTTCCCAGAAAAAAAAAATAACTGTATAGATAAAGAACTAGTTTGGGTGAAGTTTGTATTTTTTCATGGGGTACATTAGAAAACAGTGATACCCAGCAGCAAAGCTGTGATGAGAGAGGCCCTTGGTATGAAACAAAACAAGTGGTCCATTAAAATTAATTTGTGCCCAGTTTATTATCTTGAAATGACTGCTGAAGGAACATAAGGCAGTAACCTATGATATATATAATGTGTGGTCTCCCAGCTAACAGATCTATTATGTTGTATTGCCATTGCAGATATGTCTTCCCCTACAATGAAGAAACCTGAAAAGCCTTTGTTTAGCACTACATCTCCCCAGGATTCTTCACCAAGACTGACCACTTTTCAGCATCATCATCCAGGGATCCCAGGAGTTGCACACAGTGGTGAGGAAGCAAAACTGATGAAAAACTTCTCAATATGTAGCTATTCTTTTCCTAATTACTGCAGTGCAGGAACATTTGCTTCAGTCAGTCTTGATCAATATAAAGCTCAATTTAGCTCTTAGCAACAAGAACATGAGAATTTCTCTTTGCTTCAGCTAGAATAAATCCCTTGAATCCAGCAAAAACAATTTACATTCTTTTTGGCATTATATCTACATTATGTTTCCCACAAAAGTTTATTCACAGCCATGAGATATGTAACAGTTGCATGGGACTGCGAATAATCTCAAAATGAATGCATGTCAGCATCCCATCTTCCCCATCTCTCCACACACACACACAATCAGTTGAGTATTATTCTGTCCATATTAATGTAGACTTGAAATAAGACAAGTTTATGTGTGGGACATGGCTAAACCGATGTGCCAAATAAATATATTCACAGTAAAATAATTTGTAAGATAATATTTTCATTATGAATTACAATGGATTGTGGATGTTGATAACTTCCTGAATTCTGTAATTGAACCACAGAGTACATTCTATAAGCACAATACAGGAATCAAACATCACAATCCTTGTCCAGATAGAAATGTAGCTTGTCTACTAGCCAAAGCTGATAGAAGACACTCCATGTGAAATCCTCAGTGACAGAGATGACTCCAGGAGAACCCCCAAACTATGAACCTGCAGATCCATCCACAGTAGGTTGAACATAATCTAACCATTCAGAGGAACCACCCACTAGCAACATTCCAGTCTTGTCTCAACCTTCAGTTTATTAGCCCTCATCTAGCCCTATGTCACAGCTAAGTACTGTTTTAGCACATCCACAGTCATAGGAAAAGCCATGCAGATCAAAGGTCCATCTAGTCCAGCATTCTGTACACATGGTGACAAAGCAACTGCCAACAGCATCACTCAAGCAGGATGAGAGCAAGAGGTAGCACATAGCCAGCAAGGCTACTGGTAGCCTACTCCCTCATGAATCTGTCCAATCCCTTTTTAAAGCCATCCAGATTAGGAGCCATCACTACTTCCCATGGGTGCGAATTCCATAGTTTAACTATACATTGTGTGAAGAAGTACTTTATCAGTCCTAAACCTACCACCACCAGAATCTCCCATTCACCGGATAAATATGAAAAGGAGAAATAGAATTCTATGTCATCAGCATGTCGATGGTCACAGTCTAGTCCATTAGTGGTTTCATGCAGATGTTGTATAATGTGACAGCCAAAAACATCCCTTGAGAAACCCCATGCTGAAGAATCCACAGGATTGAGCAATATTCTGCAAAGGACATCCTTTTAGAACCAGCCATCCAAGTAGTAATTAAACCACCTCAATGCAGTATTCCTCACTTCTAGTCATATAGTCATCTCAGAAGTATACCTTAGCTGATGGCTATCAAAAGCTACAGAGGGATCCAGGAGTATCAACATTGTCACATGCCCTGTGTTATGTTTTGAAAGGAGGCATTGATCATCAACCATTCGCTTGCTAGTGTTTTTAATCTGGTGCAGAAGCAGTTGTATGAATCTGTCCAAACACCTCTTCAGATTCTTTACTTTCATCAAGTAAAGCTCATCTTTAAAAGCTGCATAAAGCTGTACTCCAGCTTGGGACTAATAAAGTGGACACTTTAAGATGATGGTGTTTTATCAGTTTCAGTAATCCTGAAAAATTATTCCCAAGTCTGATGGCAATATGTCTGTACTTCTGTGTAGAAGATAACCTAGAATAAAGCTGAAGCCATAATGGGGTGGATGGATATTGCCCTTTCTTCTTTTAATGGACTTTTCACCTAGAAACCCTTGGGATTTAAATATCTAGCATTAAACATGTGGAAAATAGTAAAGTTCAACATATATACACTGTATTGATCAGAATTGAGAAAGATTTGGCTCATTGGTCTGATGTACTGTTATTTTCTAGAGCTGCATGACTACCTAAAAGGACAAAAAGGGAATCTAGTGCTGCAATTAGGAGAAGAAAGCTATGAACCTGCAGTTCTAAGGGATTTATCAGTGCCAAAATAAACTATTTACTTCAGGAAAATAGGGTGGAAGGGGAAGAGATCTCAATTTCAGTAGTCACAAAGAAAGGATCTTTTAACTTCCTTAATCTTCAGTGATAAGATATGGCCTTCTTAGTAGCTGAGGCATGTTTTGGGGAGCAGTTAGATGGTCGGCAGGCTGCATATGGGCCTTGCTTAATAGTCGGTCACTAGAACCCTTGCACAGATGGTCTACATGAGTACTGAAATATCTTGAACATGGTGTAGCCAAAGTGATGGCTGCAAGAGGGCCAGCCAAATTATATTTGATTCATGAGGTTATGGTAAGTTTACACTGTGGACAACATGTAATGTGTTTGCATGTTAAATTTGTGACAGACCCATTTATATTCCTGAGCTGAGCGCAAAAGAGAATTCTTGAACATTGTCAGCATCTTTCTCTCCCCATTCTGATAGTTTTTATTTAGTATAATTTTTATTACATTTTCAACTGAGGGGGTATATGATTGAATATATGAAAGAGGATCAGAAGAGGGGAGATAAACAGGTGGAATTTTTGTTTCTGTGTCAGCTAAAAATAAATCAACAAAATGCTAAAACTACAAAAGAACTGATCAACTCCACATAACAATAGTGTGGTATACAGCTTGTATACAGCTTTTGCTTCAAGCGTGTGTTAGTTCCTGTTTAAAATGTTGCTTTTTTCTCACCAAAATACTGTCCATTATATAAGTGTAATATGATTATTTGGTATTTTAATAAAATAATGTCCATGCCTGATGGAACAGTTCCACAGCAACAGAACATTCTGTACATTCCTTTCATTGCTAAAGACATTACACTGTTTCTAGACATTATGTACAATCTCTTGATACAGAAATGCTTGGGGAAGCAGGAAAATGCAAGAAAAATATGTACAGCATATGATACCCTTTTTGTTCACTAGAGATATTGCCATTGGGTAAGATATTTTCCCAGGCCCTGAAGTTGAACATTCATTAGCATTCTCACAATGGGTAGCTAATTATTCATGGTGTTATTGCTTAGTAATTATTCCCTGCCCCCTCCCACACATTAGCCAGGGTATAGGCATAAAGTATCATGGAATCATTTGCTGACTCTTTGGGCTCTGTCTTTGTTCTTTTTCCTACACCCTCAAGAGAAAATCAGTCTAGACTTTTACATGGATTGACTTCATCTAAGTTTTAGGTCATACTTGATAACTGAAATATGTTTTCTGCAGGGCAATAAAGTCTGTATGTTAGGAAAGGTTTAAATCAAGTATACATATTAAAATAAATACATGCATTATGTCCTTAGAGACTTTGTCCCATGGGAATTTGTGGTAATGAGAGACTAGTGATAAAACCTAGGATGTGGACATGGAAATTAATCATTTTCAATTTATATTTCTGTGTTAATATTTTGTTTACTTTCTGTGTTAATGTGCACAGAATTTTCTTAAAATGAAAGAGCCTAAATAATGTATGTTTATTCTTATCTCTTCTAGTCATCTCAACTAGAACTCCACCTCCACCTTCACCATTGCCATTTCCACCACAAGCAATTCTCCCTCCTGCCCCATCTAGCTACTTCTCTCACCCAACAATCCGATATCCTCCTCACCTGAATCCTCAGGATACTCTGAAGAATTATTCTTATGACCCGTCCAGTCCACAAACCAGCCAGGTACTGTAATACCAAATACTCTGTGAGTAATTTTAGGAGCATTATGTCTATGAAAGTTTTCAGATCTGATAGTTGCTCCTGTTCTGCATGTTAGATCTTGCAGTATAATCAGTTGAACATGTTTAATTAATTGTGACTGAATAAAACGGGATAGCCATGTGTGGTTGTCTTGCAGCCACTCTTTTTTGTGGATCAGAAATCTAGTATAACTGAATAATGAACAGAAAAATGCAGATTCCTTTTTGTGCTCACAGTACAGGGAGTTCCAAACTCAAAAGGATACTGTAGGCCAGTGGAATTAATATTGCGGGTTTTTCTTGCGGACTGGCTTACATTTGTCAGTTTATGACTTCTGTAGCTGATAATGGCAACTGATGTTTTGTCTGTTGAAACCTGTGGCTGGTATATCTTTCTTACTTCCCCTTAAAGTAACAACTATTTAAAGAAGTTATTGTAGGTGAAGCACAAAGAGGGAGAACGAAGGGTTGTGCTAATTTAAAATGCACAAAAAGCACATAGGGCTATTTGTAAATCAGCTATTCCAGAAATGATTATGTATTTGTATTGCTTTGTACTGTTTTGCATGTATTTGGTAAATCTTTGAACAAGTTGAAAGTGTGATATTAAGGTTCATTGCTAGACACCTAACAATTAAATTTTGGGGATTGTCAAGAACAGTTGTGTGTAAAAGTGTTGCAGCTCAGAGGTGTTTCCAAAGTGGTGATTAATACATTTGCTTTTGTAGCAGGGAAGTGATTTGTAAAGGGCTTGTGTACACAGCAGCAGTATGTTTAATACAATGACTTGTATAATATTTGCAGTATGTGTTTAGTATAATCTTCATTGCGATGTTTGGTTTCTGGTTTTGGTGTCTTCTCCTTAGATTTCCTGTCAAGATCCATAATCCAGGTTTGTTGTATTTTCTGTGCCACCCAGACAGGTTTTCTCTGATACTGATTACACAGCACAATGAAACATACTTGATTGCTTTTCACCTTTCAGATAGGTCCTTTATTTTCTCTGTAAACATTTGATCAATATGATGAACATGAGATAAGCATAGCCTGAAAAAGGAACAGAAAACAATTGAACAATTCAGTTAGGGTGCAAAGATTAAGAATTATAAAAGGTCAAGCTGAAATTACTTAATAGGTTGGCAAAATCTTAAAAGGATATGGAGGGAATTGTGGATGAGATATATGATCAGTATACTACAAAAATGAACATCATGTTTCATAAAATATTTCAAGTTTTACATGGCCTTTAACAAATATACGGTAGATAAACTGGTCTATTAATAAATGATTCCAAAGGCTCCAACCAAGGCAGGTCTTGGTGAAGTTTTGCTTGGTCATATTGTTCCGAAATGCCTGTGCAGAGGACATGACCACCACATGTGTGCAAGTATACCAATTCTGTGACATCCCCTTCAATACTTGTTTGAAAGTGTAATGAAGATCTTCTGTACCTTGACAGGAATTGTTACTAAGGAAGTACTTTGAAAGGTAGTTCCCTTACATGCATTACCTTCACTTGAGTCAGAAATAACTTATTTGTCCCATAGGGAATTGTCTACTGGTAGCCCAAAATCCGCATCTATAACATCCTTTTAATGCTTCAAATGACCCACATAATTATTCAATCAGTAGTTTGTATAGCTTGGATATCATGCTCTTTAGCTCTAGAAATCTGGAATTTAGAAAACAATTAAAATGAATCAGTGGATAAGTTACCTCTGGCAACACAGGGGGATGATGTACCAGATTGCATATTTGCATATTCTGGAACCAATTAAGAGTTGTATCTTTTTTTAATTTTGTATCTGCCGTAAATATACAATGTTATGAATAACATTCTAAAAGCAACTTGATCCATTTTCCAAGTTTTAGAAGCTATATTAATGTGATTATCTTTAAAAGCTTGATGTAATATAAATGCCATTAAAGGGTATGCTGTAGGGGCAATACTGCAAAAGTTGCACTTGTAATGTCTGATCTCATGTAGACATTTTTATGAAGATAGAATTACCATGATCTCATTAATAAGAAAATCTTGCACGTTTGTATAGTCCATTCATTTCATTGAAAATCTCCTTGATGATATAAATGTATTAATTTGTGTAACTGAAATGCATCATAATAGCATTTTAAATTTGGAACCCTAATTCCCCCTTTATTTATATAAATCATTTTATAACATCTGCTGTTTCTCCATATACAAGTATTAATTACTTTTTGCCATTTTAAAAGATACTGTATGGAATATAATTGGGGATGGTCTGCAAGACGAAGTTAAGATTTCTGATTTTTCATAGTTAATGTTAAAATTTGAAGCTTTATAGTACCTGCTTATTTCTCTTTTGAATTCCTTGAATTGATATTTCAGGATTGCTAGTGTCAGCTGCCACATCATCTATAAACATATAAATTTTATGTTTTTCTTTATTTATACTGAGCTAGCAATTTTGCTATTCTGTATTGAATTTGCCAGATTTTCAATGAACAGGAATTTTAAAACTTTCATAACATCAGTTTATAGTCTATTTTTTTATTTTTGTAGTTCCCAAACTTCTGTTCAAGTAAAGTTAATACAATAGCATCAATAAAATTGTAGTTATAAGATAGATAAAATATTAAAATGTATGAACAGTAGAAATGCATTTTTTTAAAGTACAACATGATATGGCAGTAGTCATTAAGTGTTATTCCTGCTTTTTTGAATGGTATAGTTCCATGGAGGTTCCCCTGAGAAGGGAGTTCCATAAAAGCCACAGACCCAGTTCACACATCATGGCAAAAAGACCTGGATAATGGTGAACAAGCCAGCCTGCGAGCTCACACAGCTTTTTTGCTCCTTCCAGATGCCACTTGGCAGTGATGTTTTCAATCTTCTTGGTTTAGATGCTTCTCAGGAATGTATCCCATTATAGGGCTTTATAGGTAAAGGTAAAGGTTTCCCCTTGCTGTTAAGTCCAGTCATGCCTGACTCTAGGGGGTGGTGCTCATCTTGGTTTCCTAGCCGAGGGAGCCAGCGTTTGTCCGCAGACAGTCTCCATGGTCATGTGGCTGGCATGACTGAACACCAGGGTGCACGGAACGCTGTTACCTGCCCACCGAAGTGGTACCTTTTCATCTACTTGCATTTGCATGCTTTTGAACTGCAAGGTTGGCAGGAGCTGGGACGGAACAACAGGAACTCAGCCCGTTGTGCAGATTCGAACTGGCGACCTTTCGATCTACCAGCCCAACAGCACAGTGGATTAAACCACTGCTCCACCTGCAGTCCCTATAGGACTTTATAACTATGACCTAATTCTTAGAAAAAATATGGGGAAAAGATTACCTCAAATATCTTGGGCCCACGCTGTTTAGTATGTAGTCTGATAATGTAGCCCCTAACCATCCAAAATCAGCATTGCAGGAATCCTATGCAGCATGGGAGGAACACGGATGTAAAGCTTGCCTCCATATTCCTCCTGCCTTACAAGTCACCTAAATGAGTTTGCTTGCCTAACTGCAATGCTTGCAAACTGGCAGAAAGGAGGTTGAAGCACCATCAGGATATGTCATAACTTGTGCCATCAGTCACCTCCCTTCCCTGCCCTCCACAGAATACCCAAAACCAATTTTCAAGTGGCTTTGGAGATGCAGCTGACATGCTTATTTCCATGCTGGCTTATTTCCCTCCAGGCAGTGGAGGGTGCTCTGCCAGCACATCCCCAGATCCAAGGTCAGAGTTGTTTTCTGACCTTGGAGCTAGAAATGAAAAGAAGTGTGGCCTTCTAGATGCCTCTAGTTTCTTCTTTGACCACAGCAAAAGCACAGTGACCACTCCTCTGGGGTGGCCCATCCCTTCACAGTTTCTCCCGCTCATAAACCATCCCATATGACCCTGACCTGCTCTCTTCCTGCAAGAGAGTGGAATGGGATGGTGGCCTCAGAAGAGCTCACCACAATCATACCTGTGGCATCATTAGGATCTGGACTGTGGGGAGACAGAGGGGTTCTGAGTGGCAGTAGGGCTGCAGAACAAGGCCCCAAGGGCTGCATGCAGTCTGTGTGCCATGTGGTGGACCACCCTGTTCTAGACCACCAAAAGATTTCAAGAACAGTTCAGCACCATTTTATAGTCCAGCTGAGAAGTTACAGTCTAAAAGTTGCCAATACCTACAAGCAAGATCCCTGACCGATTTGGGATGTTCCAGTCTAACCTAGTGAAGTGTATACATCTAGGAGTGAGGCTTCATCCAGAAGCATTCTTACAGGTTGCTAGAACTGGCTTTCAATAGGAGTCTGACCCCTTTCAGGACACTCAGATTCACCACTTCTTGAGCCTCTAACAGGAAGCAAAACTATCTTAGATTGAATTTAACTGTATTCATCCTTATGTAATTCATCCAATTCAGACAGATACTCAGGAACTTAAATCACAGCTGGGAAAATTTGTTAGAGAAATGAGTATGATCCACATGTTGGTTATTTAATGGAAATATTAAACAGCTTGTAGGAATTGTGCAGTACTGTTACCAGGACTAATCTCTTGGCACCACATTTTGGAATCTAAATATGATGTAGCAAAAGAATCACCTATTTACTGTTCTGCTAGTAAATAACTTTCATGTCAGATAGTACATATGCTTGATGACATTAAATGTACTTACTCCCTTCTGAACATATCCTGAAGCCATAGAAAGTATTGAACTTTACTGATGGAACATCTTGGTTCTACCAGACTGATCCTAGGTATGAAATCAGCCCCTTGGAGATCATTCAGGCTATTTCTCAAATGAGTGTGCATTGCATGACCTAAATAGGATGGAGGGATGGCTCATTAGAATATTAATACAAATATAATTACTGCATGATACTCATTTCAAATTGCTGTCAGGGCTTGTGTTCTTAATGCATTTTATCTCAAATAGTTGCTGTTTTTATTATTTTGTTTGTGTTAGTGTTTTCCTTATTTTTGTTTTTGTTTTGCTAAACTCATCTGACACATAGGAACTGATTTTAGTTTGTGTACATTTTTATTAATGATAAAGTCTAATTAAGATAGCCATTAAAATATCAATTCTTAATGTTAATACTTTGTGGAAAACCAGAGTTCTATTGTTGATTGTGTGTTTCTAACGTGTCTCAGTTAAGCATCATTAAGTGAAAACTATGCAAATTTAAACTAGTCTCAGTATTGCACTTTTTCTACTCCTAGTTTTATACATATTTTTTCAAACCATTGCACAATATTAAACAGTTGATAATATTTGTATTGATTTTCAAGAACACTTGCAACTTGATAATAGATTTTAATAGTATTTTGAAATTCTGTCCCTTATTCCTCTTTTAATACTAGAAATCCCTTATCCCTCGTCTAATACTAGAAAACACATATAATTATAAAAGGCTGACTCTCATGTACCATTGTGTATTTCCAGTTTTTAAAATTGTTTACTAATAATTCCTTTAAAATTAGAGTAACTTTAGAGATGGGGTCTGTGCGGTTTTTTTCCCCTTCATTACAATTTAATCTTAAGGTCTCTAGTTTTCAATTCTAAAAATACAATCTTGTCTTTATTATAGATTTGCATTATAATTAGATGGCAAAAACCCTTCATTTTTTCAAAGTTGTCTATACATACCTTACTGTAATGTTAGCATCTTGTTTCCATTGTAGTTATTGCTTAGTTCTTGCCTATTTGCCTCAGTCAAGACAAACTTTGAAATAGCTTTTTTCCCCTTACCTAGCACAGAACACTACCTAGGACCTTTATTGCATGGTCATTTCATTGTTAGTATTGCTAATGGTCATGAATGTTGGAAATAGAAATCTGAAACATCTGGAAATATACTTTCTGCGTACTCATGCCTTATTCCATAGCGATGCACAAAAAAGCTACTCACCCTCTATCAAATGCCATTTTGTGATTTCTGAAAACGTTATATTTGCTAATTAAAAGTGCTTCCTTATTGACCAGTCCAGGGAGAGAATATTCATCTAGCCCATGAAGCAGAAAATAGTGAGCTGGGCTAAGGTTCACTCTTCAGCCCACCATTTTTCTTGAACTTTTACTTAACTGTTTTAATTTACATGTTTGAAACATAACTATTCCCCACATCCAGTACTAAAGTGCATATCCTGATATTTCTTTTTTCCTGCTTAGAAGTAGATCTATCTTATGCAGCAATCATATTCCATATATGCTCTCTACATCATTATATGTGAGCTAAGCAAGCACCATGCAGTTCTTCTTCTTTTTAATCTGCAACTTGGTAAACCCTAGGTTGAAGACTACATGTGTTTATTGATTAGTTGAAAAAGCCTCAGGTGATAGGAATGGAATTTTTTTCATTTTTAATAGCATTGATCCCTTGAAACATAACCCAGCTTCATGTGCAAACACTAGGTTGAATCCAGCCATTCCCTTCTGTGAATGGAAGGAACTGCTGTTTATAGAAGAAGTCCTGCACAAGTGGAAGTTGCTTTTCATGAGCAATTGTTTTTACTCAACAAAAAGATTTTTGCATGGAGGAAGAAGGAAAGCTTTAGTTGACTGTGGTGAACCCTAGTGAAAAATCATTCTCTCAGACCATTATATATTTTCATCTTTGCTTTTGTGGAAATGTTTGCCTGTTGCTCTGAAGGTGTGTGTGCTAGTTTAGCATAAACTTAGAAAGATATTCAGTGAGATGGATGGCACAAAGTAAACTCCTTTTATATAGAGTGATGCACAATGAGCTTTGTTAACTATAGAATGAAAAGAATATGTCGTCTTTGTTCAATAAGAAAAGAGCAACTACCTATGATACTTTAAAAGCAAATGGGAATTGTTCTGCACAATTACACGGTTTCTGCCAAATCAGTTTTGTTCATTAAATAAAACATGCATTTTTATTTAAACAAATGTGATTATCATAACTTGCAAAACTACATCTGTACAAATGTCATGTCAAATTCAATTATACTTTTCCCACCTCAAAGCATATTCATTTACTTGGTTTTCAAGGAAGTATTGTGATAATAGTCTCATTTTCAGCAATAGAAAGAATGGATAGCCTAACGGCATTTACCTAAAATGAACTTTTCCTTCCCTGCATCTTTTATATTACACTAATTTAGATCAAGACAACAAGCTAAGGTGCATTACCCTGCCCACAGCAATTTTGAAGGTAATTGCTTTACTGCTGCACTGATTATGGTGAGATAGTCACAGCATTCAATGGAATATTTTAAACAAAATTAGTTTAAAGATGTAGAATTAGCAGAGAGATATATGTGCAAGGGAATCAGTCTGCAGCTTTCTCAGTGCAGTGTTAAATGAACCTAATTTTATGTGACTAAGTTAGGAAGTCCAAGAAGTTCCAGGAACTATAGTAAAAACAGAGGCTGTGTCAAATGAATGTAGGGAAAATGAATATTTTGTTATAGAATGTTATTTATGTATGAGTAGGGTGTAATGTATGTGAGCTGGTATTGCTGAGACAAATTAATCGCTATTGGTGTTCAGCTAAAGAAGCACAGTATTATCTCCATATTATAGATCAAGGCTGGGGCTAAGGTGGAGAGAAGTTGCTAAGAGTGGGTAAACAACTAAGATGGGATTTGAAGTAGAAGTTTCTGGTGGTATATTACAGGAGCTCTTTCCTATGTAAAATCTGCTTATTTGTGCATAGATTGTGATGCCAAAACAATTCTGACAGCTAAGTTATGCCAAAGCAATTATAACAGCAGAGGTACATCTCTGTAGTACTTCTGTAATTTTGTGCACAAAGAAATGTTCATATACCCCATAGCAGTAGATGCCTTTCTTTTTCTCATATTATGTAATTTATTTTAAGGAATCAGCAAGTCACCAATACCTTAAAGGATTTGTGAATCCTTAAAAATGTCAATGTAAAATTAGGATATTTAACAAAAATACAGCAAGTTAGTATTAAAAGCCTCATTACTAAAGGAACAGGAGGTTACTAATGCATCACTGATTTTTTAAAAGTTATCTAGGGTGATTCAGAAAATTATAGACTTGTAATCTGGAGTGCTTCCCCAAGTAAATTGGTAGAAACAGGATAAAAATGAATATTGTAAAAGGGATAAATGAATAAGCTTTGTTTAAGATGAATTGGCATTCTTCTGTGAAAGTAAATATATCAGTCATGGAAATAGAGTACTAATGCCAGGCCCAGTGTCAAGGGTCAGGACTTATGGGTATTTGCCATGGGCATGGGCACCTTGAAGAGCCCATTGATTCATTGATGAGGTTCAGATGATATGCCATGGTTTATCATAAGTTATTTAACCCACAATCAGGTGTAGTGCCCAGGAGTGCTAAATTGCATGCTTGGGGGATAGTTATTGTCATGTAAATCCATTGAACATGGGTTGGGTGAGTCTTAAATAGACCCTTGAATTAGCCCTAAAACAAACCCTTGTGTTACCCATATTCAGTGGTTTCACAATCGCTGAGTGGTCTAGCTGAATGAGTGCTTTGTGTTCATTCATTGAGATGATTATTGGAGGCTTACCTCTGGATACTGCCATATAGAATGGTGCAACCAAGGAAAGAAAACTCTTTGTAGTACCTGCCCCCCTTCTGTGGAATGCCTTTTATGTGAGCCACCTAGGTCTTACTGGCTTCATTGTGTCTTCATCCTATACATTTATATGTGAAGCTAAGACTTTGGTCTTCAAGTATTTATGCAAATCTTTAGTGTCATTGCCCAATTGCTTTGATAGAAACTCCTTAAGGTTTTAATTTTGTAAATGTTTTCATGTTTAATACTGTATTATTTTGATACTTTTATTATTGTGCTTTTTGTTCGGTTGTTGTTGTTGTTGTTTGGCTTTTTGAGAGTAAACCGCTCTGGGGTCATTAGGCAGTTGGACATTATAGAAATCCATAAGGAAATGAATACTCAGGGATCAAAATGCTGGCCACCATAGCAGCAGCACCGTTTGCCAGTGAGACTGGAGGTTTTGTTTCTTTGGTTGGTTTTTGTTGCTGCTGGTGCTGGTTGCAGCAAGGGAAAGGGAGGTGATTAAAGCATTGATGGCCTTGCCTTTCTTGCCTGGTAGTGGGAGGATTTTGTAGCTCCACTATTCACACTTCTGCACAGGGGTGGACTGTCAGCTCCACAGCTCAAAGCAGAGAGGTTCAGAGAGGTTGAAGCAGAGAGGTTTTCAAGGGTTCCACCAAACCTGCCAGTGCCCCAGTTACTGTTTCCAAGTTTACAGTGGGCCACAGTTAGAACAGAAAATCCCATCAGCACCTCAGTTTGACCAACAAACAGTTTTATGTTTAGAGTGACACAATACCAAAGCTACTACTAGGTAAATGACTTCGTTGGATTATGAATCCAAGTCCAAGTCCAGTTCTTATAGCTACTTACTAATTTTATTTTTCAGAAACCTGGTTTTGTACCTCTCAAACTTCATGTAGCATATTTAGATTTTGATAACAGCAAGGACATATTCCTAACTGCCCATTCTCACTTCTCTGACCTTTCAGCATCATATTATACAAAGAATTAAATGTAGATGTCCCCTCAGTTCACACTGTCATGAATTACATTGTTTTCTTTGCAAATGAGATGTTGTCAGTCATCAAAAAAACTGTCTGTTTCAGAGCCCTTTCAAAAGATCCAAGCAACAATGCTGGAAGAGTCCAAGTTGCAGCAAGTTAGAATATTATTCCATTGGCAAAGAAAATGATATAACGTAAAAAGAAATAGTGAAGGAGGAGGAGGAAGTGGTGGTGGAGGAGAAAAGGACTAAATGTGGGGGTGGGGATCAACTTTTTAACTTGCTCCAGTTTACTTTATCTGGCCATCTCACTGTAATTTAGAGCTGTAGACCAAAAGTCTTCAAGCCCACCTGTCATTTAGAGAGGGAAAAAACCCTCAAAACTGACTTACAATCATCTAGACAAGATAAGGCAGAGAGTAGCAGCTTTGCTGCTGCTTCTTTAAGTCACTATTCCCTGGAAGATGGATTATGTTGTTTCTGACCATCTGGAAGCAGACTGAATGATTGGATAAAGGATTCCTTTAAGCTGCTCTTTGCAGCTTTTCAGAAAATATTTAGTATAGCAACAGACACCTCAAGTTAAACACTAATTCAGGACATGAAGTAGAGTGTAAATTATTTTGAAGTTCCTATCTGCTCAGTTTTCCTGTACCAAATAACAGTTACTCTGTTCCAGCAATTCTTCTTCTAGATAAATGTATAATAAATTAATCTGCTTGCTTAGAAAGAGGGAATAGCACATCTCCTTTTAATATGAGGCACAACAGATGGAAACAAGAGCCACTTGTCCATTTCCTTATCATCTGCTGCAGACTTCCAAGGGTGATAAAATCTAAGAGGACAACTCTGGGGCCCCTGGGTGTCCCAGGAAGTTTTCTATTTAAGATACATTCTAATCCAAATACATATGTATTTACGATACATTAAAATCCAATCATGAAAGAAGGATTAGATTTTAATTATGTAGCATGAAGCTGTATATTCATGCAATGTTTACTTTTTTTGGTAAATGAATTCCATTATACCACTCACGATGTCATACTCTTCCAGAAGTTTCCGTAAGATTATTGGACAGCTTTTCTATCAAGAAGATATTAGCACAGATGCTTGGTTTTACAGTTCTTCGTCGTGGCCTCTGTGCATCACACATATGGGTGCTGCGCCTGCACAGTGCCTTTGGCCGGAAGATTGAAAGCTAACAGTTTTTGGTGAGAAAAAGCTCCGCTCCCCCTCCCCCTCTAGCCTATAAAGAGCGGAGCGTCTGCCATTTTGTTCAGTCTTTGCAACCACCATTCACTGTGCCTCGTGCCACTTTTGCTCTCGCTCTGACCGTTGCTCGTCTTGTTTGTTCTCGATTGTTCTTCTCCCCCAGTTGTTATAGCCCTGTTAGTAGTTCTTGTAGAAATTCTTGTTCCTCTTAATAGCTCTCTGTTTTTTCTATCGTTCCAACTCTGTTTCAATCTTCTATATTAAAAAAAAATACCAAAAATATATTCTTACCCTCTGCACTATCTTCTCCTTTTCTTACGATGGCGCAGCAAGCGGCTTTCTGCAAGTGCGTGGAATGCGGGTCTAAGATGTCTCCTGCAGACCCGCATGACCTATGCCTCCTCTGCTTGGGGGAAGGGCATAGGACCAATAAGTGTTCTCACTGCCTGGCCTTCTCTAAGCAGGCCAGGAAAAATCGTGAGAACCGCCTACGGAGGCTTTTGTGGGATCGGGCTCTTCTGCAGTCTGACCCACTAGTCACCACTCCGAAGCCTGGCTCTTCCACTGTGCCTCCGCCCTCACGCCCTTCAGCTGCACCCTCTCACCCTTCAGACGAAGGCACGTCTACCATGGGCTGTCGGCCTGCTTCTCCGAAGAAGAAGCATGAGAAGTGCAAGCATGCTGATACCAACAAATTGGCAGACCACAAGAAGGCCAGGAAGGAGAAGGCTCTGAAGCCGCCGAAGAAATCTAAGGATCCGGAGCGTCCCAGGCATCGTGACTTGGGTTCAGCGGCCCCCTCGGTACCGACAGCAGTCACCGTACCGACTCCACCTGACCTGGTCCTTCAAGAGGCTATGAGGGTTACCCCTCAAGGGTCCCCTCGCCGTGTGGCTGACCTTCCTGCGGAGCCTCTCCCAACTCTACCACGGGAGTCGATTTCTGATGGGGAGATTCAAGATTCTCCCCCTAGGGCTAGGTCTCCCACACCTATGTCCGCAGCCACATTGGAGGCGGATGTGGAAATGTCCCCGCCTAGGAGGCGGAGGAGTCGCTCCGTGGAACACCGTTCGGAAGGTTGGTACCGTCCCTACTACCAGGCCTGGGGCGATCCGCATTCCGTCGGATACTACCCTGGTCCCAGGGGTCGATCTTCACCACCTCCTCACAATCGTCCGCTGTCCTCAGGCCCGAGGCATGCGTCCCCGATACCTCCTCAGGATGAGAGTAGCCGGTCCTTCTCTCCGACTGAGTCCTCTTCATCAGCTCCCCCGTATTATGGTGCTGATTCTGACGATTCGGAGGTCGATTCTACCTCCCCAGACGTCGCTGTGACCTCCCAAGGCCCTGCGTCACCGGATGAATAGCATATCTCCTTCGTGGAGTTGATGTCCCACCTTGTCCAGTCCCTTGAGATCGACACTGTCCAGCGTCCGGGATCGAGTACGGACAAGTTTTATGGTGTCGTCCGCAGGGAACAATCTACATCGATCATCCTGATCACCACCTTGCGACAGGCAATGACGCAACTCTGGGACTTGCCCGCTCACCCCCAACCAACTTCGCAGAGGTACGAATCCATGTACCAGGTTCAGGAGGAGGACATACCCTTCCTCCTCCACCACCCTAAACTGAACTCGGTGGTGGTGGAGTCCTCCCAGGGCAGAGAGGCAAGAGGTCACACCGCACCGAGGGACAAGGAGGGACGGAAGATCGACTCCCTGGCCAGGAGAGTGTACGCTGCCTCTGGCCTAGGGCTGAGAATCTCCAATTACGAGGCGACGCTTGCGAGGTATCAATACTTCATTATGCAGCGCCTCCATAACATCGTCTCAGCCCTCCCGGACCACCAGGGTGACCTGGCTAAGGTCTTCATCAAGGAGGTGATGCAAGTCGCCATCCAGCAGTTGTCCACTGCCTGACATCATGTGGACACAGACTCGAGGGCCTTGGTCGGTGCTGTCTCCCTCCAGAGGCACACCTGGTTACGGAACTGTAACTTCCTGGAGGAGATGAAGAGGTGAATAGAGGAAATGCCCTTCAACAGGTCCAGGCTTTTCCACTTGAGGACCGACCACAAACTAAAGAAACTCGATGAGTCTCGCATGACGGCACGGAGGATGGAGCTACAGACCCAGACCAGGCGTAAGTGGTCATGGACCTGTCCATCTTATAGGCAATCATACCAGCCTCAACACCGGCAGCAGCAACAGCAACGCCGCCGTCAACAGCCTCCGCGGTGATATCAGCAGGGCCGTCGTTTTGACGGAGATAGGAGACAGCGTTGACGGGACGGACGAACCACTCCTCTGATTCCTTCCATACCCACCCCCCTCTCATCTGGGGACCAACTGAAAGGCCGATTCCCCATTTGGGAGTCCATCACATCTGATCGGTGGGTATTGTCCATCATACAGTACAGCTATCGGATAGAATTCGACATCGTTCCTCCATCGCGTCTGATCCGGTTTACATCATGCTCGCCAGTATTGCTTGAAGAAGTCCAACAACTTCTTCGTAAAGGAGCGATTCGACAAGTGGCCCCGGCTGACGGTCCTCACGGATTCTATTCCAGATATTTTATGGTCCCGAAGCAGGATGGTGGTCTGCATCCAATCTTGGACTTACACAATCTGAATCGATTCATCGCAACAAAAAAGTTTCGAATGACCACCCTTCAAAATATTCTGCCGCTGCTAAGGAAAGAGGATTGGTTTGCCTCACTGGACTTGAAGGACGCTTATTTCCACATTCCCATTCACCCGAATTATAGGCGCTTCCTTCGTTTTGCTGTTGCATCCCAATTATTCAAATTTACAGTTTTGCCTTTCGGACTGGCTACCGCTCTGAGAGTGTTCACCGAATGTATGGTCCCTGTCTGTGCTTTTCTACGCCTCCAAGGGGTACAAATTTACCCTTACCTTGATGACTGGTTGCTGGTGTCCCAATCTAGGGAAGGACTTCTCACCTCCATCCGTATGACCTGTGCCTTATTAGATGATCTGGGACTATGCATTAATACCGAGAAATCTTCTCTTCTTCCAGTACAGACAATTACCTTCATCAGAGCCCATTTGGATTCTACGGTGGGAAAAGCCTTCCTTCCTCGGGACAGACAACAGACTCTTGCTCGCCACATCCATCGAATGTGACGAGACGGCACGGTTCGGGCAAAGTCCATCCAGAGACTTCTGGGGCATATGGCTTCCTCAGTTGCTGTGGTCCCACACGCCAGACCAGACTTCGACTTCATCCCTTACAACTCCTGTTCAACAAGATGTTCCGTCCTCAGAGGGATCCGCCGTCAAAGTTGATTCGAATTCCATCCTCTGTGCTCCATTCTCTACTCTGGCGGTCAGTTCCAGCCAACCTTACTGTTGGGGTTCCATTCAGACCCCAATGCCCTTCGGTAACCCTCGGTACTGATGCATCTCTCCTAGGATGGGGAGCAATATGCTCCGATCTACACACTCAGGGCACATGGAATAATCAAGAATCCAGGAATCATACCAACTTCCTGGAACTCAGCTGTATTCAAGGCCCTGCATTCTTTTGAGGACATTCTCCGACATCAAGTCGTTCAGATAACTTCAGACAATATAGCCACCGTCTTTTATCTGAACAAGCAAGGCGGAACAAAGTCACCGACTCTGGCCAGACTCTCAATGAAAATCTGGGATTGGTGCATCCCAAGAGACATTACACTGATGGCAGTCCATCTAGCTGGTACAGACAATGTGGAAGCGGATTTTCTCAGCAGACACATGATCATCTCTCACAAATGGGAACTAGATCCTCAGACGCGTGACCGTATTTTCCGTTGCTGGGGGTTTCCCAATGTGGACTTATTCGCCACCCGACAGAACAAGGTGTGCGATGTTTTCTGTTCGAGAGCGGGAATCGGACACAGATCCCTAGGGGATGCCTTCATGATCCCCTGGAGCAACCTGAACTTTTACGCCTTTCCCCTGATTCCTCTTATTATGAGAGTGATAGCGAAGATAGTACATGATCGGGCCACGGGGTTACTGATTACCCCCTGGTGGCCACGCCAAGCTTGGTTTTCGACACTGCTCGACATCTCCCGCGGAGAATACCTCCACCTTCCACTGCTTCTGTACCTCATAACCCAACGGGACGGCATGCTTCGCCATCCAGATCTACCGTCATTGAACTTAACAGTGTGGCAAATCCGATAACTAACATTTCACTGTCGGTATCGATAGCATCTGCAAGTGGGTCGAATCCTGCCTCCGGATCCGGTGAGTTCAGCACTTTTTCTTCACTTGTTCCTCCCGCGTCATCGGATCCAAGCAATGTCCTGTTGGATCCAACAGCCTTTCATCCGGATATTCAGCACATCCTTGATTCTGTATTAAAACCGTCTACACGGAAGTCCTACGCGGCAAAATGGCGACGATTTTTGACCTTTGCCGAGTCTCGTTCGTTCTCTCCATATGCTGCATCTATACATCAAATCCTTCAGTTCCTATTAGAATTGCATCAGTCTGGACTGAAGCCATCTTCCATTAAAGTGTACACAGCAGCAATCACCTATCATCATGGCTTAGTTGACAAATCACCCATCTTCTCTCAGCCTATTATAAAGAGATATCTGAAGGGACTTCATAATCTTAACCCATCAATCAGACCAGTGATGCCTACCTGGAGTCTCTCTGTAGTCTTACAAGCGCTTACGAGAGCTCCCTTCGAACCCTTAGCAACAGTCGATTTACACCTTGTTTCCTGGAAGACAGCGTTTCTTGTGGCGGTTACTTCAGCTGAAAGGGCTAGTGAGCTATGCACTCTCTGCATAGATCCTCCTTACCTGAATTTTCACAGAGAAAAAGTTGTCTTGCGATTAGATCCATCTTTTCTTCCTAAATAGCCACCTGTTTTCATATGGGACAAGACATTGTTTTACCTGCCTTTTTTCCGCCCCCGATGACTCCGTTAGAAACATCGTTGCACTCACTTGACGTTCGGCGCTGCCTAGCCTTCTATAGATCGAGGACTGAGTCTATTCGACGCTCAAATAAACTCTTCGTCAAATACTCCACCCGAGATCAAGGTGCTCTAGTCACTCCTCAGAGGCTTTCCAAGTGGATAGGCCATACAATTACCCTATCTTATCAGCTGGCTAGTATTGACTTACCTACAGTTCCTTGAAGCCACTTGACTAGGGGTAACCAGTAAAAATGAAAATGAAACCTTTTGTGCAGCATACTCCACAAGTCTTTGCGTCTTTTTGTGTACAGCTTGAGGTTTATCATATTCTTCTTTCCCTGGAGAAACATACAATGGCAGTAGGCCGTAAAAGAGACCCAGTTGGGAAATATTTTAATCAAGTTCCTCTACCTACAGGTAAGGCAAGCATGCGTGCAAACCATGATTTAAATCAAGTCTTACTGACTAGTGATTTAAATCATGACTTAAATTGATTTGATTTAAATCAAATCCACCCTGGATTGCACTCTGAATGCCTTATAACATTTTGTTATTTTGAGAAGTTTTTGTATAATACCATGGTTTTTGTAAAACGCTTCTCAAAAACTTACACATTAAGCATGCCTTTTAGAGACTGTTTGCACTTTAGAAATTGGTAAGAATTCACAGTCTTATGTTGAAAGCTATTAGCATTTTTGTTGATGTTGCAGGACTAGATAATCATGGTAATGCAAACTCCAAGTCAATAACTGCCATTGATAGCAATATCTGTACCTCTCAAACCAAATAGTTTATGGTGTTAGGGTTTAACAATTGTGGAAACCAATTCTTGTAATTAGAATTGGGTAGTATCAAGCATTTGAAATGAAGGTAATCTGTGTGTTAAGGCACTTGCAGCACAATCCTGTACAGTTCTACTTAGGGGTGAACTCTGTTAAGTTTAATGGGATTTATTTCCAGACAAGTGTGTGGGTGGGATTTCAGCTACAATCTTCCTTTCCTCTGCATAAAGCTGTTCCAAGAGATCAGTCATCGCCTCTGTTTTCTTACCCATTGTACAATCAGTTATAAGCAGATGTTGGGCTGAACTTGCATGTGGCAAATTGCTTTGCTTAAATTCTGAAGAACCATTAAGACAATTCCGAAAATATAACTTCAGTTTAAACCAGAATCCAACTAAACATTTTGGCTTTTTTATAGGTGGGAGGAATGCCCCCAAACTGATTAAAACTAAGATAAGTCACAGTCTTCCAAAACTTTAGGGGAATTCCTTCCCCACTGAAAGCAGCCAAAAAGAATCATCCCATTGTGGCCAGGCCTAGTGGGTGGCAGATTTCAAGTCTGTACAGTGCAGCAATTTTTCTTGGGACTGTATTAGCAAATAAAGGGATTAGAATTAGGAGTGAGCAGTGAAGTGGCCAGGTTTAATGATGACACTAAATTATTAAGGTAGTTGATATCAAAAAGAATTGTTAGAAATTCCATAGGAAGCTGATGGGATCTGAGCTAGCAGTGACTGATCAAGAAAGGGATCTTGGGGTTCTGATTGACAACTCAATGAAAATGACATCTCAATGCACAGCTGCTGTAAAAACAAAAGGCAAACTCCACGCTGGGCATAATTGGGAAAGGAAAGGAAAATAAAAACTGCCAATATCATACTGTCCGCATCCAAATCTTTGGTGCAACTATATTTGGAATATTGTCTACAGTTCTGGTTGCCACACTTCAAAAACCAATATTACAGAGTTGGAAAAAGTGCAGAACAGGGCAGCAAAAATGATCAAAGCGTTGAAGCTTCTTCCCATAAGGAACACTTGCAAAACCTGAGATTGCTTATCCTAGAAAAAAGGTAAAGGGAAGCATGATAGAGGTGTTCAAAATTATGAATGGACAGGAGATAGGGGGACATTTTTCTCCCTCTCCTTGAATATGAGAAATAGGATAATCTCATTTAGCTGATTTGTGGGATATTCAGAACAAATAAAAGGAAGTACTTCTTTACACAGTGCATAGTTAAACTGTGGAATTCACTGCCACAAGAAATAATGATAGCCACTAATGTGGACGGCTTTGAAAGGGTATTGGACAAGCCTTGAGGAGAAGCTTATCAGTGACTATTAGTTTTAATGGCTATATGCAACCCTTGGTATCAAAGATAGCATGCCTGTGTACACCAGTTGCAAGTTGGCTTTTGGCAGGAGGAGGTCATTATACTCAAATCCTGATCCAGGGATCCTGTGGGCACCTGGTTTACCAGTTATTGTATGAACAGAATGCTGGACTAGGTGAACCATTGGTCTGATCCAGCATGGCTTTTCTTATCTTTTTGCTGTTCTGCAATGATAGGTCTGGTTTTTCAAATTAGTGAGACTACTTTACCACATTGCTTGTGATAATTTAAAGGCAAGTTCACATGTTGTTTGTATGCACACTGGGCTGAATGAGTATTTGGTTAAATGACCAAGATTTAACCCATGGCTTATTGACATGCAGGAGGGTGAATGTTCACTCGCGGCCATGTAGCCACAATTAATTATTAATCAAACAAAGAAGCAGCTGCATGTGTACCAGGCCAGTATCTTTTCTGTGAACTTGCACATAAGTAAGTGCAAGATCCCTGGTATTTTATGCCATAAAAGTGGTTTAGTTTTTCAGTTTAGAGTCCATTTCTGTTCATTAAAATCATTTGGGAACTGTAAAAGATGATACCTTGTTGCAGATAGTGCTGTCCTCCAGCTGTGTCTATTTAATTAATTTGAGTTGGGTGAACAGAAAGACTTAAAGGAACTGATGATCCTAGTAATATTAACCAATTTGTTCTGTAGAATTTCATAACTTTTTCAAAAAAATAAAAATAATACACATAATGTAAAAGAAATAATGGTAGATCACCTTGAGTTACCAAAAGTTACTTGAGGTAACTTTAAATACATATATATTTATTTGTATTTACTGATACCCTTAGAAAAAGCTTTGATCACCAAACTTGTTTGCATAAGCCCAAATACTATAAATGTACAGATATATTTTAAATTATTTTTTAAACAAAGATTTAGACTTGAAGCCTGCACAGCAATGACGGCATGCATGGTTCTTTCTTTTTAATTCAAAACTCTGACCTCCTAATTCCACCACAGTGTATCAAACATCTATGATTGTGTTTTTGTGATACCTCTGTATAAAATTGTGATACTAAACTATGTTACTGATATAAATTTAAATAGCTTTTTTTGAAAGTGATGTGACTGCTGCCTTTTCATGGCTTACTTTTATTAAGCATTAGAAACAACAAAAAAAAATGCAAACAGCGATATTGCACGCTGTGAGATCTGGTGCTTTTTTCTACATACTGGATCAGTTCCCATGTTCACCATGGGTTAGAAAACCCCACAGTGGTTTATTTAAGTCACAGCATGTGCAATGCACCAGTTGTGTAATCAGTATTTTTCAGTAAGTATAAAGACAAGGAACATGGAATAGAAACAACTCCATGCATTTTCTAATATCTAGTTCTGTCCTAAGTGTATTACACATGCCATTCAAACTGAGACTTCGATGTATAAGTAAGGCACAATTTCCAATTATTTTAGCAGTCTTAAAATATATTTAACTTTATCTGGATTCTATCCAGTATTTATCTATATGATTGAAAGTGTTTAAGCATGCTTATTCATTGTATAATTAAGTTATAAACATCAAACAAAATTGAATTCAAAGTCCCTTAGATGGTTTATAATAACCTTATGAATTACTCATATATTCAAACATTTCCACCTTGTAGTGTCATGTGAGATTTTTCACAAGTGTTGTAGTGGAGCATTCAACTAAATAGGAACTAGAGGTTTGCCATTCGTACCTATTTTGATAATGATGCCAGACGTTTTGTTTGCTATAGGTTTAAAATGCTATTATTTAAGTACAAGTAGTCCATGGTTCTGATTTTTTAGAACAAATGTTCTAAATAAAACATTTTTGGTTATTCTTTAAGTACATGACTCGAAATCTTCATAGCTTAGTACTATGGTAATAGGAAATACTATTCTGTTTTCTGTGTTTCATCATAATCTCTGCAGTCAGCTAACCACAGCTTTTTTATGTCACTCTTTCTGTATAAATTCATAATGCAAGGTTGTGCAGAAAGGCTTTCTGGATGGCTGCTCTCCAACTATGTAATAAATTTATCCAAAGGAACCCTGCTGCCTGAATTTTTTTCCACAATGGGAATTTCTTTCTTTCTTTAATTAGATTAGTACTTAAAAGCTGTGAATATTCATAGTCTTACTTTATCCATACTTTCCTCTTATTTTTACATACTATTTGTTGGGTTACATTAAGAACAAATACCATTTTAAGGCTATACTAACAAAAGCATTCTATCTACTACTTGAATATCTACATGTGTGAGCCCACACAGAGATTTGGTCCACCTGATTCCAGAAATCTGATATCTGGAATAACTTGAAAAATGAAATAGAATAAAATATGTAAAATTATAAGGAAAATAAAGAGGCTGAAATTGCACAACATTTTGCCTTCAACAGCCAATGTAATTAATTATTGACTTCACTAAGGTCACTTCATTGGGCCATTTTATAAATAGAAACTTATCTGGACTATTCTGTTCTAATTTCTGGGCCCTTCATTAAGAATGAATATTGATAAATTGGTAATATGTAACAGTACTGCAGTGAATTTTTTCAAAGTTTAAATGACCATAATTATTTCAGCATGGCTAATAAAAGTAATGGACATCACCAGAAAAGATATTACTAGAGCTAATACCATTATTACTAGAGCTAATATCATGAAATTAAATTAATTTCATTTAATTTCATGAAAACTATGGTATCAGTAAAATTTTCAGGTAAATGGATACTTTTTAGTGTGCATTGTAATTCCTTATAACTTGTAAAGGCATTGTTTTGTAATGTGCATTTGTAAAATAAAATTTGCTTTGTAGAGTAAAAGTTCAGGGAGGAAATCAGATTAAAGAAAAGATAGTGGATGTTTTGATCCTGAGCATATGCTATGTGACTATTCCTTTTGAGGGCCCTTCAGAAGCTTGCAGAAAGTTCAAAGGGGACTTGGAACAAGACTTCTGTTTTCAAAACAATAAAATTGCTGAGCAGTTTGCATGCAATCCTGTGGCTGTACATGGGTCTGTGGTGGTACAGCTAGGTAGCTTTAGAATCTGGAATTAATTGTGCTAGAAGGGCCTGGATTTAGACAGTCATATATATCACTTCAGTTGGGATGCACAGAACTAACATTTTGGTTTTTCCTGCCACCTCTGGCCTCCATTCCATGCTTTACAACTGCTTCAACATTCCTGCTATGTTCGACTACTTTATACTCACTTAAAGCACCATCATGACTTTAGGAATAAAATGTAGTTAACTTAAACTACCCTGATACACAGCAGATTTATTTGGGGGAAAGCACAATTTTGCTGTAGAAAATGAATACTATATATTTTAAGTAAACATAATTAAATGAGCATCTTTAAGCATTTACATGCCTGGCTGGATGCCTGTATAAAATGTATAGAAAGATAAGAAAGGATGGGGTAGCAATCGACATCAGCTGTCATGGGCCCTGGCATGCCCATACCAACCAACCAAGATGCTGGTCCTGTTAGCCACTTCCCTCATCATCTGCTGTTCTCTTAGTGGTGTTTTGCCTCCCCCATGCCCAGGTTGCAGGATCTGTATTTCAATCTGTATGCATCTCCAACTGCACCCCCATGTGTTTGCTTCTAAACGGTATTTATGTGAAGTTCCTATAGTTGATAGCAGAAATGTGTTTAAGTTTATTACAATTACTTCTTCCCATCCAATGGATTATGTTGTTTGCTCCTCTCTCTTTTAAATCGTGTTTATTTGTGATACTCATGTACAATTCTTGACGTTTTACAAGACCTTCATTAATTTTTTCCCGAGTGCAGATGTATTTGTGCATCTAGATTTCTAGGCATAAAAGTAACAAGAGTAGGTTTAAAATCAACAGGTTGATTCATCCATACGCCAACATTTCTCACATGCCTGGTAATCAAATCAATTTTAGCAGATGCATAAAGCGCCTCATCCTTAATAGTGAATTGCTGTGTGTTTAACCTAGTATTTGACTATTGCTGTTCCAGAAGTAAGAGCAGACAATCTCTAATATTTTCAGAAGATTCCTTACTGTGATCCTAATAAAAAAGTATGTGTGGATTCATTAAAAAGATTCTGTATTGCGTAATTTTGAATTCACAGTGGTAGAGGCATTTGGATGAATGTTCTAGATCAATTTTGAGGGATCTATTTTGATCCTGTTCCTTTCAATCCATTGGAATTACCCCAGAAAATAACTCTAGTGTAAGCAGTAGTATTTTATTACTACTGCAGTAGTTGTATTGTCTAGAAATAGTAGCAGACAACACTTGGGTCAAACAGATTTCTGACCCTCACTATTATGTAGTAGACACGTGGGGGGGAAATACCAGATACCACTAAGCACATCTATGTTAATACTTTGGTTACAAAATCTGCTTTTTATGCAGAGTGATTTACGCAGAGTGGCACCCTGCAGCAATGGGGTTCTGGAAACCCTAAGATAGGTAGCTCTCTTGAGCACTATATGTATATTTTACAAGGCATTCTTCTGGTTTTGTTTTGTAGCCTAACAGCAGTGGTCAAGTAGTAGGGAAAATGCCTGGCCATTTTACTCCAGTTTTGGCACCCTCTCCCCATCACAGTGCGGTGCGACCTGTGACCCTGACCATGACAGATACTAAACCCATCACTACATCCACTGAAGGTGAGGCATCTTCACCTACAGCAACCAGTAAGTATTTATTTAGGAAACAAAATGTCCATCAAAGAATCAGAAAAATTGCAAATAAAGGCCAATAAAGGTGCCTTTTCCTGCCGTTTGGCCGGGCAGATGCTCAATGTTGATAATGAAATACATTGGCAAAACTTTTGCTCCGCAGCTATAAATCTAGATACTATGTGTCAATTGAGACATGGCAACCTTAACCTTAAAAGAGAAAAGCAAATTAATATGAGCATCAAATGCCAAGAGAGAATGAGTGCTTGATTCTTCCTTTAAGATGGACATTCTAATGAGAATGAGAAGCATACTCAGATTGGAAACTTTAAAACTGCTGACACTTGGAATCCATAAAAAGTGGGAAAGAGAACTGATTCCTCTATGAGTGAGCTTTCATGCAGAAAGCATACCATCCAAAATTGATTGAATCAGACTTGTGATTCTAAATTAACTCTTAAGAATTATAACTCATCAAAGATGTTACTTAAAAATCTATGTGTATTAATTGTATTTAAGGAGATTTAAAACTGAATGGTTTAGCTCTCACTCATTCACCATATTATTACCCTATAGTCTTCAATGGAATTGCAGACAAGAAGTGTAGGTGCATCAATTTGCAGAGCAATTTCCATAGGTTACAGCACCCAGTATTGCTTATGGAGTCTGTTGAGAAGTGTGTCTGCATGCTTTGATGCACGTCTATTTGCTGTCATGAAATGGATTACTGCCTAGGCTGACCCTGTCGAATGAAACGTTTCCAACATCTGTGCCCATAAGGAAAGTGTTCTCCCGGCATGTGAGCTCTGAACATATAAATGATCTGTTACTTTATGACATTACCATTTTCACATAGAGTCCCCACCAGTGGAAGTAAATTTTGTCAGATATCATGAACTTTGTAACATATCAGGCAGTCTTAAGGTTAAATTCTGTATTAGTATGTGATTAAATATTACAACTATAAGAAAAATACACTGCAGCATGTAAAGATGCATGTTTAGTAATTTATTGAATATAATTCCAATTGAAAAGCAATATTTTAATCAGTTCTGCCAAATGATTTAGGAGTACCTGGACACTGTGTTACAACTGAACATTTCTTAAAGTTAGCATCCCATATGTAGCCATGCTCTTAAATGTCTGGATGCTATGTTAAGACAGGAAGAAAAATTTGCTCAGTTTAGACCAATCTGGAATGTACCCATCTTTGTTAAATGATGCAGAGAAGCTACAGTGAGAAAGAGCAGAAGTTGTCTCAGAGGGCAGTCTTGTGTGGGACTGGGGGATGTAGCTACTGACAAAGTTCTGCCAGTTTGTGCCAGGGAGGTGGGGATGGAGTTAACTCCCCGCCCCCACTCTGACAGTCTTCTCCCGTTGCTTTCAATGAAAAATACTTAAACAGCAGATTTGGGGCTTTGAATCCAAAAAACCATCCTAAAGCAGATCCCCATCCCCCAAGAATGCTGCAGTCCTAGGACTACTGATTGTGGTAGGTTTATGCCCATGGAGATTCCACAGGCACAGCAGGGCCTCCAAGAGCAAAGATGCCTCTGCTGCTGGAGGATGGGCACCTCCAGCCCATCCTAACTCTGTCTTGATTATCTCATTATTATCCAGTGAATCATACCATAGTTGATCACTTTTCTACTGCCTTTCTAATTCTCAAGCACGTCCTTTTGACTAGCAATAAAGATGTTTTGAATTACCACAAGTATCAGTCCAAATAGGAATATGGTTTCAGATTTGACTTTGAATATTAGTGTTTCAATATTATCTATCTCCCTTTCAAGCTATATGGTGCTAGTCGGGCATTAGCCAAATAATATTTTAAATAATGTTGAAGGAATCACAGGAATACTAAACATTGCAACTTCATTTTTCGAAGGATGTCACTCTGGTTCTTTCAGAGAAACACATGATGTATATATTCCAAACATCATATTAGCAATTTTGGTGTACGCTTATGCATTCATCATTTAAGGGCTTGACTGTGGCAATTACAATGGTGTTGCTATGAAAATGTCTTCTCTAAAGTGAATATTTCCAAACTAGTAAGTAGAGTAACACCACCAATATAATTTGATGTAGGCTACCATGAGCAATTGGAAATTTATGACTTTCAGGCAGTACTGACCCATTCTCAATTCGAAAGGTAACCTACAGTTGAAAGGTTGTATCTGTCATTAAACACCTGTGGTTTTACAGGGAGAATATGTGTTAGGGGGTTTATACATTATAGGTCAAATACCTAAATCATACAGCGCATTTGCCCCACCATTTTCTAATGTACAGAATACCAACATGTTTAATACTTCACCTATAAAAATTATATGTTTTTCCTATTAGCAGCTATAAAAAGAATATATTCCTCTTTCTAAAAAAAATCTTCATGCCTCATTTCGAAAAACTTAGGCACAACTTGTGAACAAAAATTTATTAGTTTTCTCTTGTTCATATGACTCCATTGACTGTACTTTAATTTACAATGCTGTAAGAGAGATGAGAACCTGGTTGAAGTTCTTTTAAACTAAGCTGGCACATATCTTGTATCATCTAGAGAATTTGTCACTGCTAGGAAGGTAATCCTACCTTCATGCAGATTCCATTGAAGTCGATAGGTATTGTAGAACCATATTCCATAACCAAATTCATTCTTCATAACTCTGAATCTCTTATGTGTGAAATATACACAATAGAAATTGATAGGTTTCTATCTTTATCAATCTTTTTGTTCTTCCTTAATCAGCCTACACAGCCTCAGGCACATCCCAAGCCAATCGATATGTGGGACTAAGTCCAAGAGACCCTTCCTTCCTACACCAGCAACAGGTGGGCAAGTTTCACATAGGTATTAACAATAAAAAAGACAAATATTTGCAATCAATTCCTTACAACATGCTTCAATTGACATCTGAGATTAGAACAGGATCCCAGTGAATTCAGTAGTTTTATGAAACCTATATGTACCTCAAATATGTTTCTTAGGGTTATGTCATGTAAAAAGTTTTCCTGAGTAAATCAGTTGCAATATTTCTAAGAAGCCTAGAAATTAGAACTTAGAGTTGGTTGTCACTATAAAGGTATACTGCTAGTTAGAATTAAGAAATAAAAATACAGACATTGATACTCTGTTTTTAGCTTTGTTTAATGTTTGGAAAAAATACATTTGTGCTTTAGTTCTGAGAGAAGAATCACATAATCCAATTCTGTTGCAGGACAACCTCATTCTTAGATTTGTAGGCTAACAATGCAGTTCCAAATCCTCTTAACCTGGAAGTACACTCCATTTAATTCAGACTTACTTTTGAGTAGCTAATATGTAGGACTGCATGATTAATACATTTTGAGATTTTCCTGTGATACAGAGACCTGTTTGGATCCATTTTCCTACGTCAATAGCAGTCAAGTAGCATTTGAGTTTTGACATCTCATTGATGCTGCAAATTTAAAGAAAATACACTGTTTTTTGAAACTAAAAATATGCATGTGAGAGTAATAATGGCTGGATAAACAATTAACCACAGTCAGCAGTATAGACAAGCCAAAATCCCATAGTACATAGAAGGACACTAAAGGGGGGTATTTTCTTTTTTTAATTAAAATAGGCTTCATGATTATGCATAGGATTATTTTTGCAACCTACCGTACCATGGGCATAGATTTACAGGAACCTTTGTTGCTTATTCTCTTTGTGTGGTGATATGGCTAGAGTGTAGTGCACCTTGAAGCCTCCCTCTATTCTCCAAGGTCAAAGTGGCTGCGCATTCATAGATCATATGAAACCATAAACTATAGTTCATTCAAAGTAGTTGCTGTAGTATAAAGGTTGGTAATTGCTTTTCTGTTATTTTCATCAGTGAGACTTTATGGAAAACATTGCAAAGAGATAGAAACATGCCAAATTAGTTACTTGAAATCAACAGTTTTTGGTAAATTTTCAAATATTGTTAATATAATTTGATAGATATGCTGCATCTGATCACTATATCTTAAATATAATACGATTTATATTTTCTCCTTTAAAATATATATTCTTTAAAAACAGCAAAGGATATCTTACATGATATTTCCAAAGTCTTGTGATTATGGAATTGCATTTAAAAAAATTCTACTTGATCCGTAATTCATTCTTTTAAGAAAGCTCTTCACATTTTTTAATGATAATGGCAACCATTTAACAATAAAATTAAATACCAATAAAATTAATTTGTCATACATTGGCAGTGCTAATGTTATAGAACCAGTGCTTGCTTGCTTTCTGCTGTTTTTTTTCTTTATGACATATTATCAATCCAATAAGAAAATGCTATAAATATGGATGTGGGGGACAGACAAAGAGAAGATGCAGAACTTAAGAGTTTCATAGAACTGGAGGCAGCATGGGATGGTTAATAGATTTTTTGTTATATTAACATTTACCACTAAGAGACTGGATGAAAGGGGCTATTCTAAAAACTGTATCTAGGCAGTTATCCATTTTAGATAGTGTTCTCTCTACTATGCACCCAAAAGAAGTTGTGATGTGGACATAATGTGTGAAATGCCATTATTAACAGTAGTTCGAGTTTCATAATCGTACCTCATTTTTAAGGTGGACTGATTGTACAAAACAATTTTGTCTAAAAAGTTGTCATCACAAGTCACTTTAGATGTATATGGGGGACAGGGATTTGCACCCATTCTCCCATGCAAATAGATGATTCAGGTAATTTTTTTCTTTTACACAAGTAGTCTCTATATATACAGGTCAATTTGAAGATGTCCTTTTAAATAGTTATTAAAATGTGACTATAGTTGGCATCATGGTGAAGAGGGGAAAAGTGCTAAAGTGCACAGTGAAAATGAATTTTCTACTTTAAAAAAATGCTAGAATCAATCCTATGTATGCTTTTATTTAAATCTTCTCACCCCAGCTTTTATTAATGGCCAATAGTTTTATGCCTCCCCCCCCCCCAAAAAAAGATGGCATAAATATATGGAGAATACCAGGCAGTTAGCAATCATAGTGAAAGGATCCTCCATATTCAAAGACAGAGTATCTAGCTTGTCATGCCTGCCTTGTGAGCCTCCAGGCTGGCCTTGGCTAGAAAAAGTACACATGAGTAAGGGGACCTGGTCTGATAGAGGAAAGTAATCACAAGTTTCACTAAATATTGAATTAGGCTTCAATTGCTCCAGAGAGTCTGACATCCCTTAGGAGTAAATTTGGGGGTATGCAGGGGGCAGAAGCAAGGGAGGAAATAATTCCACTTGCATAAGTGGAAATTCACTCACATAATGTTGGATTGAAATGCAGGGGTTTAGCTTCAGATTTAAACTGAATAAGCTGTATTAGAGGAGGTAGACTTACCTGCCTTTCCCTATGCTGTTTGCTCTTGCAGAAGGCAAGTCCTGGATCCAACCCAGGATTTCCAACAGTGTCTAGGTATACTGATCTGGTACCTAAAAACGTCTTGGATATGACAACCCTAGACAATGTTATTGTCTAGGGAAAAAGAACACATGCAGAAATTGTCTAAATTACTTGGATAGAGTAAAGGTTATGCTTTGGTAAGACAGAAATAAGATTGATTTATTATGTCCTTTCATTACTTTACAACAATTTAAAAGAGACCACTCTTCTTGTGGCAGGTCCTAAATGCATTTGGTTTAAAGTAGACCATGATGAATGAAAAGAAAAATCAAGGGGTACATGAAATAAAGGCAATCAATCATTTTATATTAGCTGAGAGAAATTCTAAATTAGAAAGCCAATGGTTTTAGTTCCAGAGAGGTGTTTTAAACATTCACCATTCCTTTTAATATACTTTGACCCCTTAGGAATAAATATTGTCACAGGTACATTCTTTGCTTCACAGGAGTGAGCTTTGTAGAGATTTATTCTCTTCAGTTATGAGAGGTATTGACATTTATACTTGAGTGCTTTTCTTTCCTGTTAAAAGGAACCATAACATAGCCTATATAAATTGTAATAATGACCATAAATTTAAACTGCATGTATAGTTGGTGATTCTCCTTATAAATAGTATTTCCACAAAATAACAGTTTGGTAGAATTTCCAATAAAACAATTCATTACAGAAAGTTTGTGGAAAGTTTGCATTTATGAAAGCATTATAAATACAGCTTTGAAAGATTATATTCATTGAAAAGCAACATGAGCAGTATATTTTAATTCACTGACTAGGATATTATGAAATGCATTTTATCAACCATGTTACTTAATAAACTGATGGTTATGAAGTCAAAGTTATTATTAGGATTAATAAATCTAACCATTCACTTTTCTATGGTAATCACTCATTGTTGGTTCCTAATTACCTTGAATTGCTGAATATTTCCATACTGAAGCAACAGTAACATAAATGTTACCCTTTACATTTTGTAAACAGTCAGCCTAAAGAAAAGATCTGCATTAAAATACAGTGGTACCTCAGTTCACAAACTTAATTCATTCCATGATTCTGGTCATGAACCAAATTGGTCGCGAACCAAGTCAAATTTCCCCATGTAAGTTCAATGTAAATAAGGTTAATCCATTCTAAACCATAACTTTCTGTTACTCATAAAGGACGGCATATAAAAGTTTTAAATAAATATGTATGTATTTTTTTTTATAAACCACAAAAATATGAGCCACATCCTGGGCTGGGGGCCAAGCCGCAGCCACCTCATTGAGCATGGGGACAAACGGGCTGAGGCGGAGTGGGGCCATGGCTCCTGTGCCTCCACCGTGGCCTTCTCAGGGCAAGCCACCAACGTCTTCCCCCTGCGATGGAGAGAGGTGGGAGGCACCCCGCTTGGCTGGCTGCAACCCCATCCCTCACATCTCCTCGCCTCAGCCCACAGAAAGCATCCCTCCTTGCAGCCCTCTCTCAGCAGGGGAAGCCTCCTGCTTCTCCTCCCAAACCTAGGCGAGCGCCTGCAAGGGGGCCTTCCAATGGCTCTGAAGTGGGGCGATGGTGAGGAGCTGGGAAGGTCTTGACCAAGGCGAGTGCGCCCTCAGGGCTCTCCCTCATGTCGTGCTCTCCGTTTTGGCGGGTGGCGCAGTGTCATCTTGGGCTTCTCTAGCAGCCCGAGCAAGCGGAAGATGGCCCTGATCATGGTTGTCACCCGATGTGGAGTTCGGAACAGAAGCAAACTTTGCCAAACTTTTTGTTTGCAAACCGATTTGTTCACGAACAGAAGCATTCGTGAACTGAGGTACCACTGTAGTGCTTTTTAGGCATTCCAGTGTTTGCTCTTCTAATTGCTACTTCCTCCACTGCACCACCCTGGACATTATATTATTGTTTGAGTAGAATGCAGAATATGTCCTTGAGTTGTTAATTGCCTAGAAACATTCCTTACTATCACTTAAAAAAACCTGTTTATTTTGAATTTGTTTCCTTAAATTTGTTGTGTAACATTCTGCTTTGGACATTGTTCAAATTTCGTATTACCATAAATTCCTGGTTCTTACTTTCACTACCAGATCTTGACAGACAATAATAGACTAAGGCATCAAGGACCATATTGTTCTACAGAAAATTCTTAGAAATGTATGATGAGAAGATTAACAGTGGCATATAATCTGCCACAAAGGTTGCTTGTATGCCATTACCCATCTTCCTACAATGCATAGTGGAAAGGTAGTCCAGGGCATATACTAGATTATATTTTCAAATTGTGTTGGAAAATGATTAAATACGACAGGCCTTTTTAGCAGCTTTTGTAAATAGAGATAATACTGAGGACTGCCAGAATCCATTTTATGCCAAAGCATAAAGGTTTCGTAGCAAAGAGGTAATTGTGGCAGATTTCTGTGTATGGAGGAAGTGGGCCTCTGTTGACTGACTGAATTCAACAGACCTAACTTTTCTGAGCCTTTGTATTTGATATGCAATTCTTTCCCCTGCTGTCATCCCATGAAGTTGGCCAGAATAGTAACAAGGATTACAGATACCAATTAATTTACAAAGAGCAAGTTGGGAGCACACTGTGTCCTGATTTACCCTAACCGACAGGGTGCTTCCCCACCATTTCTGCGGCATGGTCCAGGAAATGAAACAACAATAAAATGTTAATAAAAATTTTAAGCGCTTAATAATTTCACTGAAGCAACATGTATAATGTTTTTCTTTGATCCAAGTGTTGATATTTATTTTTGTAGACAATATTTTACAAAGAGAGAAAAACAATAAAGAAAGCAGGGGAGCAAAAACAAATGCCAGGTTATATATCATAATGAAAATATGAATTTTTTATGTTCTAATTTTGATCCAGTAAATAAAGTGATTGATAAATTCTTAATACCTTAGCCTTATTTTATATTGTGATAGAGATGTTATTAGTGCATAGGCATTGAGGGTATGGGTGTACTTAACATTGCTTTCAGAGAGTCTTAGTATTTATTGGCTTTTCCCATTTGTCACAACCATACAACATGCATATTAAAATTGGAAAACTACAGCTAGCCTTTTATTTATATTACATTTATGTCTTACATGCAAGAATGACATTTCATAGCAACTATTCCAAAAGGAAGTTGTACTTCTACGTGTATCTTTTAAATTTGAAAATTCCATTCAAAACAGACTAAATTTTCTTCATATGATGTTTTATATTGTATAAAAATGAAATGAAATGGTCACTGTAGAGTTTATGGCTTTACAGTTGTGAGGATGGTGAGGACTCTTGCTTTAGATAGTGAATAAAAGGAGTACTACAGTAAGCTGTGAAACAAAACTTAAAATATTCAGGAAACAGGTTATCGATGCTTAGGCTGCTCATATTGTGTGTCTTATCATAATGGACAGTTTGACGTAAAACCTGGTCACATGACTGTCCGAGAGGCATGTAAATGGATAAGAGGTCATGTTTCACATACTCTTGCTGGAAAGGAAACACATTTAAAGGAAGTTTCAGTCAAAACAATGACAATATGCAAATGTTTATAGGCTTCCCTCAATCAACAAAAAGTATAGCAAGGTCTCATATCACTTGCTAGCTTTTCCATATGTATATTTACTTAAATGGCTGATTAAAGAAGTGTGGAAGGAAGATTAACCTTAACAATCCTGCTAAGATTTAGGAGAACAATATTAAATTATGCATGTATTTAACAAAATTAGCTGTAGGTTTGTATTTGAGCAAACATAATCAAAATGACCTAAAACATAAAAGACTTTTAAAAAAAGTTCTCCTACACCTTTATTAAACCAAACTTTTTGAAAATTCAAAGAACAAATTGCAGATACTCCAAAAATCCTGCCAGAATATGATGCCATCTTTAAGGGGTATGTCACAATTAATACCTGTTCTCATTACAATTTTGAAATCTGTCCTTAAGTTGCTGTGCTTGTGATGAACATTATAGCAGGAGTTAAGTTTCTAAATTTGTTCAGCAGCAGTGAAGGCTAAGTGTACATTTTTGGGCTGCAAGCTGGTTGTTTAATGGATTGGAGATGGCAGAAAACTTTATAAGGAGGGTGCAGCCAACATTTTATTTATTTACTTGGTTTAAGATTTAATCTATCTACAAACCCAGTCTAATTGGAGGAAGGGTAAGGTGTGCAAGGGTGACTGCTGGGGGATGCTGGTGGCAGGAAATGGAATTAGGAATGGGTTGGATTGGAACAGATTGCTGCCTGCAGAAGAAAGGTGATAGAAACTGACTTTCCTTACTCCTGCTTTTTCTGCCAATTCTCAGAGCCACATGAAAATGCTCCATGCAGAGCTGAGGAGAACCTGCTGAATGGAGAAAGTGATGTCTGCGGGGAAGGTTATGGAAAATACCGGGGTCTTAAGTAGAGGGAATGCTTAGTTCCCTGCTCCTTAATTTCTATTATCTTCCCTCCTCCCCACCCTCAACTTCTTGTGCCACAGTCCATTCCTTCAAGGAAACATTTGCAGGGGATTCTGGGAACTGGTAGGGGGAGGAAAGGTTAAAGTCAGCTCCCTCTTATTCCCTTTTACAGGCAGTTATCTAGATCAGGCCAAGTTCATATACAATAGAAAGCTTTTATCTGTCAATGGTTTATATGAGAAATTGCATAAACCTTAACAGTTGAGTGTTATGGATGTTCAACACTGTGTTATAATTCATGGTCCGTAGGTTACTCACATGACAGGCTAAGAAATCTTTTATTCTAAGACTCTAAGAGCTGTATTTGGTAACCCTATTAAAAAAACCCCTCCCAAGATGATAGCAACTGAAAGTGTGCAAGATTCACAGGCAGAAGAAATTAGCAGGAAAGCTGTTTCAGCAAGAATTAGTGCCCAGTATTTTAAGTTTCAAGGAATGTATATGCATCCTGGCACTCCTGTGTGGAAGGTGTTTTGTGAGACAGGACTGACAAAATTGCACATGCTACAATCACTCAGCACTGCTTTGTGTGCAAGTAAAAGTAAGAAGTCTGCTCAGTATATTTTCATGGACCACTTTAACTATATGAACACTGAATACTTATTTCTTCCTGTGTCCGCATTTTCTTACAAAGTTCAGTGGGCCTGCTGCATCAAAATGTTTAATTTTGAGGAAGCTCTTTCATTGGAGCACATGAAAAATATGACATCAAAATCTGAGCAGCCATATAGATTTTTTGGAAAAGAGCTGCAAGTAAAGCATATTGCTGCTGCCGCTGCCATCCAGCTTCCTCAGCTCAGGAGTGTTCTCTGTATATTGTATCCAGTTGTACCTATCCATTAATACAAGGTGTTGGTTCCATCACAAGCCTTACAAATGAGAATGGGCCAGGGAAGACAGTTTTCCCTGATCCTCCCTTTGTTGTGAGGTTGAGGTAGGTGTGGCTGAAAGTCAGTGACTCACCCAAAGTCACTAGTGAATTTAATTGCCAACTAGGGAAGAACCCTGGTCTGTCAAGTCCCAATCCAGTTTTCTAACCAGAATGCCATACTGATTCTTTCCCTGAAGTTTCCAGTATCAGCTTCCCCACCCAACCCACCCATGCTCCAGGAATACAAAGGGAAGTAAGAAACAGTGAAAACATCTTCCCTCTTTATTAGAAGTCTCCACTGGATCCAGGACTTTTCTGTGACTGAAATGGCACCAATGGATCCAAGCAGTGGTATCCATCTCTATACAAATCTTTCCCAAGACTCCCTCATGAAGGAGGCTGTTAGTTTGTAAAACAAGAGTGAGAAATATTTATGGCTCTTACCTCCCAAGTACCAACTAAAAGAAATTAGGGAAACAAGAAAATAGCACAGTGTTTATTCTTTCAGGAGGTGAGACAGTACATAGAACAGGTTCACATGCAACAGAGTATTCCCTAGGTGGGGATCTGCTTGATAACATGTGTTCTGCTTGATAACATCAGATATAGCACCTAGCAAAAGAGAGAGAGAGAGAGAGAGCGCGCGCGCACGCGCGCGTGAGCATGTTCAGGGATCCTCTAGAACAGCATTCAAAATAGCATGAAACCATGTATCTTGCAGGGGGCGGGGGAAGTAAGCATGTGCTTCCCAGGCTTTTCATTCATGCATTCCAGCTGCAAGTTTTGCATGCGGCTGATAGCATCACAGTTAATAAGGTGTGTACTAATTTACAAACAAGTCAGGAACATAAGGTAGGTCTCCTCTATGCACTATATCTGTTTACAAAATAGGCTCACAGTAGATTTGTGTTTTTTGCTCTGTTCCAGTAAGAGGAATAAACAGGATTATTGTATCCTCATTTGAGATGCACATATTTCCCAGAATTGGATTTGGAATAACACATGCAGTGTCAAACAGACACTTACTGTTGTGCATACATCTTTGGAAAAGGTCCTCTAGATGCATGTGCATATATATTTGCGTAATTGAACATTCTTGATCGGATGCCTCATTGTTATTGGAGTGTATGCAAACAGACATTTAAAAACTATTCTTTTGTGCCCATGTGTGCCCGATACACATATCAAGTATTGTTTTTTCCTGAAATTGCCAAATGCATTCAGTTCCTATCACAATTGTATTATTTCCTCACCACTTTTGATAAGAAGATAGTAAATTAGTAATGAGACCAATCTATTGATATTTGCATGCTTTGTAATCAACACAAAGGTTCTATTGATTTGTAAAGTTGTAAAACCTTTTGACATGTTTAACAAACAGTCAGTGGGTTAGTTCTGATAATCACTGCATTTACAGCCCAGCTGGATTACTATGTGTACCATTCTGAGTATTCATCCCTTGTTGAGGGTTGCCATAGTTTGCCACGTTGTGTAAGCCAAGGCAGCATAGGTTATTTGAGGATTAAATAACAGACTATGGGTTAGGTTCAGATGTAACAGACAGCAGCCAGGGTTGGAGAATGCTTTGTTATTTGTTCCACCTGGTACTACTTGTTTATGGTTAGCCAGGGTTTGTTTAAACCAGTTTGTCAGTCAGTTAGAAAGCTGTTTTGGTCAAGTGAGACATCATAAAGCATAGTGTGATGTGAAGTCTGAACTGAGCCTGAATATATTTAATGGTTCACATGTGAATACTGAATTTACCAATTTTTCTAATGAAAATTCCAAATAATTCTTTATGATATAGATGGAAGTACTTGCGGCAAAACCTACACAACAGTAGGTTGGCCATGCTTAGTCTACAGTCTGATAAAGTATGTATGTAATAAAGGTTACCAACTTGTGCCAACCCCTCCACATCCTATTTAACCTCACTAAAGTTCAAAAAGATGTTTAAGCATTGCAAAAACTTCTAGGAAAGAAGTTTGGATTTACTTATATGTGTCAGCAGGCATCTCCCTGAGCTCATGGTTCAGCCACCATAGATAGAGATGTTAGTAATTGGATGGCATACAAAGTAAGTAAGTAAATAAATAAATGGCATACTTCTCTGAGCATAGTTGCTCTTATAGCTGTACCTGAGAACTATTTTTGGCTGGAATGCCCCTTTTCTGGCTTATTTCATATTCCTGGTTGTTTTTAAAAGGTCTCACTGAGTTCTTCAGATAATAATAAGAAAACAGTCAAGGAAGGTCCATGTTTCCATGTCTGAAGACTCAACAGCAGGAAGCCCAGGAGGGAAGCAGGCAGACAGGGTCAAGACAGGGATTATTATCTTGTCCTTAGCATATGTGTTTCTCAGGAAAAAGTTTAATAAATTGAGCTGTTGTGGAAGTGATTGCTTTCACTACAGCGTGGATCTTTTAGAGGCACTTAAAGCTTTTCATGGAGCAAAAAAGAAGTAGCATTTTTCTACATTTAATCACAGTCATCTCATTTAATTCAAAGTGGCATATGATGCATGGTGTTTGCTAGTGTCATTTATAGCATGGGTGTGCTATATTCAAATCATACTTTTTCCTATATTTTCCTCACAAGGTTAGATGAGGCTTATTTTCTCAAACATAAAAATAATCGCTCCATCTTTTCAGGAAATCTGCTAGCACTGTAGGGCAGCTGCTAGACAAACGGCTGTATAGGGTTACATGAATAATTTTGTGAAGAGCAGTACTAATGATTTGCTGATCTGGGAAGAATTTGTTTCAGCTTACATGTAATGCATTCCTCACTGTATTTCAATGCTATTATTGTGAGTCTAAAACTAGATTAGATTATTTTACCACTGCATGTTAAGTGATGCCATATTGAGTAACACTAAATTAATCACCCTCTATTACAAATGCTTCCACCTTCTTAAACAGTAAGATAAGGTTATTATGTATTTTTGGTCCTCTTTCTTATAAATTGCATGTCATCTATGTATCACCAATGCATGCTTTCAAGATACTATTTTTGTCCTTTTTTCAAGTACATGGAATAAGTTTGTTTTCATTTCTTTTTAAAAAAATCACTATTGAACATTAACATTTCTTTTTCCCCCAGCTGAGTTTATAATATAATTGATTGCTAAATACCAGTTACTTTTTTATGCTTTTATTAATATAGAAGAAAATCCAAGTAGCATTTTTGTAATGTGAGAAAAATTAGGGTTTTGTTTTGTACAATATGGGTTCAGTTTTTATTTTTTAAATTGTTGCTTTTTTAATTTTACATTACTACTACTACTACTAAGGGATGTAAGGTTTGTGCCATGTAGAGTGCTAGTTTGCATGCATTCATTTAAATACTAAAAAACTGTAGTACTGCTCGATCCATATCTGACTGCTAGGTTTCAATTGACAGCTGAGGATTTGTGACTGGACCATGAATCAAAACGGCAGGCATTTATACCCCAGTGCCAATGAGGATACATTGGGAATTACTTGGCAAAGGTAAAATTTTAATTATTTCCAAACCTAAACTATCTTGGGTTCTTCCTTATCTGTTTTAACTGGCCTCCAGGAATATATTTGTTAAAATCTTAACTAGAAAATATCTCTGTAAAAACTCTTGAGTTACACATTTTTGGGAAGCTGAAATGAATCAGTTTAGCATTTGAGGCACTTAATGCTTATGGTCAAATATAACTTTTGAAACTTTGTGAATGAAACAAAATGCTAAACATTTACAGCTGCAAGTTTATGTGGAGAAACATATATTGTTAAAAAAAAGTGACAAGTATGGAAAGTGTCTAATTTGGGAAAATGTTTATGTATAATACTCAGATAAATAAACATTTTAACAAGTCCAGTGCTTGATATGAATTTAAAACATTCATATGTCCACTGAGGTAAGGCAAAAGCCACATGTATTAAACTCAAGTACCAATAATTAGCATTAAACAAATCAACTTAGTAGCTAATTTGAAATTACTTTGAGATGTACTGAATAGATGTGTGCGATAGAAAATGGATAACTGTTTATTCAGGCATATATCTAAGTTAACTCTAATTGTGGGGTGGTGAGGGATCTGTTGTCTGGACCCTTCTTTACAAACCGGTGTCTGACTTGATTCAATAAGGATTTAAAAAAATAAATTTCTCCTTTTCCTCCCTCTGCAGAGGTATCCCCAACCCTCAAGAATAGGTTTTCTGAGCCTTGGGGAATGTAGTGGAGAGGAGTGGGAGAGGCCCATTGGCAAATGGACCTTTGCTCAGACTTCTCCAGATTCAACAAAAGATCTTGAATAAACTGCAGTGGATAGTCTGTTGATCACTAAAGAGGCCTATTTTAGCATGTGGTCTTGTAATAGTCCTAATTGCAAAGTTTGACATGAAACAGCAGTAAACATTGCTAATATTATCTGTACCAAAATTTCCTAGCAAATATACCAATAAACGAATGAAATAATACTGTTAAAGGCCAAAAAGGATTGGCTTGTTTCAACTGCCACATGGTTGGTAGGAATTACACATTTTTGTTGCAAAGACTTGTTAATGGCTAGCTTTCCACCTCAAGAGATCAGACAGCAAAAATAGTTTATTTAGGTTCTCTTTAATTATTCAGTAGTGATGCACAGCAGTAATGTTCAGCCATAAAGTGTTTATTCTGCATGTGACTTTATTTTACTGTTGAAATTAATATAGAATTCTTGATTTAATGTAAAAAGATAATTTTTATAATTTATTTGCAGTTATAAGAGCTAGACATTTAAATGTGGTCATGTCTAACTTTTCCTGAACTGTTTTGTCTCTCTGTGTGTGTATATGTGTGTTTAAACAAAGAGCAGCCACAAAAAGGTTGTGGGCAGGAGAAGGAAGCTGCTTAACTCTTTCCTTTTGGTTTGCAGGGAATGCTCAAATTCTCTCTCTCTCTCTCTCTCTCTCTCTCTCTCTCTCTCTCTCTCTCTCACACACACACACACACACACACACACACACACACACACACCTTTTTTCCTCAAGGAGATTTTGAACAGGGAAGCAGTTAAGCATCTCCTTCACATACTCTTCTTCATTGAAGCTTTCTGTGTCTGCTTTTTGTAGTAAAAAAATCAAAGGAGAAATACACATGATACGTGTATTATGTAATATGTCCTAATTGTGAAGGATATGCTTAGTCTTCTACCAACATGATTTTTGCGGCAGGTCATTCTCTTCATAGCCACATGCAAATAAAAGTTAGATACTTAAAGAATCTCTGTCATCAGTTTCAAGTTGACTGTGTGGCTGAAATCTGTATGATTTATTGTTATGATTGCCAGAAGTAACAAGCAATGTTTTATAAACAGGGTATACTATTCAGTTTGTTGATTTTTTTATCTAAACTTAGATGTAAAATGAAAGTCATGGGATCATGTAGTCCAAAGTCCTGTCTTTAGGTATTTTTTACTCATGCCCAGTTTACTCTTGCTAAGTTCTCTGAGAACATTTTGCAATTTATTTATGAACTGCTTTTATAATTCAGGTGTTCCCTCTTAACATTTAACCTATATCTATTTATGTGGGGTTTGTGTCCTATTGTTTCCAGAAGCAACAAACAGTTTTCCCCCATAATTTGTATTGTTGTCTTCAAATATTCAATCAGTTGACCTTTCCGTCCGTCCGTCCTTCCTTCCTTCCTTCCTTCCTTTTTTAACTTAAAATTCTGTCAACTTCAAAACTTCCCCAATAAGCAATCTTTCCCAACTTTCCCAGTATACTTTGCTTTCTTAGTCCTTTTATTCTCCTTCCCTTGTTTCTTTTCAATTTGTCATTATTCTGCATTGTGGTGCCTATAACTGGGCATAAATGCTGACCTTACCAACATGGGTCTTTCATTCATTCATTCATTCAATTTATAAACCACACCAATAGTCCTATATAGTACTCTCTGGATGGTGAACAATTGAAAGCAATAAAAACAAATAAACTACACAAATAATACAAAAATAGTTTTGACAATACATAGTCCCGGAATCTTGGATAGGATCATTCTGTTAGCAAACTGAACTAAAATATCATTTTATACTGGAGTACCATACTGATCAGTTATTTTAAAATTACTCATTTTAAGTACAGTCTCAAGTGTGCTGATTTTTCATCTATCTTAATGTCTAGTTCTTTCCAATTGTATATAAAGCTAAAGCTTTTTATCCAAGGGATGGATGGATGGATGGATGGATGGATGGATTTGTTGCGTTTCTATCTCAGCATTTTTCCTTTCGAGGAACTCAAGGCAGCTTACAGAATTCACCTCCTGCTTCCAACCTTATTCTCATAGTAACAAACATGTGAGGTAGGTTGGGCTGAGAGTCTGAGTGGCGCAAAGTCATCCATTGAGTTCCATGACTGAGTTAGAGCGACTAGAATCCAGATCTCCTGAGTCCAAGTCCAGCACCCTTGACCACAACACCTCACTGGCTCTCAAAACCAGGACCTTTCATGTATGAGATGAATGTGATCACCACCACGCTACAGAAAGTGTTGAAGAGACTCAATGTAAAACTTGGCCCTGCAGAATGCCACTTGGATTCTTATTTCAATTTCAAATTGATCTACTATTGATCTTTAGTTGATCTACTATTTTTATTCTCCAGGTATTCTGCCAATTATGTAAAACCCTTCACGATAATTAATTATAGAACAAATTTGTCAAAACATGGCAAAAACAGGAATTATGAATAGTGTCAAGGCAACATTTTGTTACGATGATCAGAACCTTGTTGGAATTCAAATGTAGCTAAGGCAGAGCCACAAATACTTGATAAACTAGAACAGTGATGAGCAGCTTGTAGGTTAAACATATGTAGGGCCATAAACAGTTCTAGCCAGTCTAACCAATGGCAAAGTATAATGGAAGTGCTCGGTCAAAATGTTTCAAGGGTCATGAGGTCCCCCACTCAAGTAGATCAAATTTAGGAAACAGCTTTGTCTGCACTCCCCCGACCACTCAGTAGTTCTGAAGGGTCTAAGTGAGAGGCAGGATTAAAAGTGACTTAAGCCAAATAATAATAATAATAATAATAATAATATAATAATAATAATAATAATAATAATAATTACACAGAGTTCTGACTTTCTTCTTTGGATGAGTTTTGAAGAAAACAGACTACACTTGTTGCACTGCCAGTCAGAACAATGAAAAAACAGGATAAATGAGGCTGCTTTTATCATTTTGTTTCTAGTCATTTTCTAGGTCAGAATTTATCCCTTCAAGCTCCTCGTCTTTGGAGATGATTTTGGGACCACACATAATTTCATCAATGAGTGTGATATAAGCTTTGGGGATACATTTTTTCTTTTATACCTTTAGTGAGAAGAGAGGTGATTGTAAGTGGAAATGATTCTCAGGAAGGATCTGAAATATGCAAAATCTTGGATAAGTGTATCCGTTTACAGGAAGTTGCTCACATAGTGGCATTTAGTGATCTGAGTTCTTATATTTATGGGACACATTACATGGAATATTTGCTCTAATTTGATGTGATAATTACAATGGCTGCCTCTGAGAGTCATATGGTTCTACAGAATTGATGCTTTCAGCTTGGCTACCTGTTTCCCAACCAGCTTTGACTGAACTTTGTTCTTCTTGAATCTTGATACTCTTAGCTAGATGATCTCTGCCATGTGAGTGAGGCGTAAAACGCTGAATCATTACTGAATCACCCTGTTCAGATCCTGCACAGGAAAGCTTGCAGTCCTTTTTCTTCATTAGGACAGAAGTTCAGTATTAGATTAAAGTTTCAATCTTAGACAAAGAATGTCTGTATGCAAAAATGGCAAATAAGGTCAAGTGTCTGTGACCTTTTTATATGTACTGCCCTATGACTGTAAACAGTTTCTGCTAATCTTTAAAATATGATTACTCCCAAACAAAAAAAAATTCATGCAACCCTCAATGGAAACCAACCTTGATGTTCTAACAACATTTCTACCTGGTGCAGTTAACTTTTAAGGGGTATGAAAACAAAATCATGAAGGGTTAGTTAGAACACCATAAAAAGCATAAGGTTTTTGAAAGCATTTATTGAAGAACAAGGTAAGGAGTATTGTCATTTTTTTCAAGCCAGGTTCCCTTTCAGTTGGGAACAGGAAAAAAAAAAGAAGAGTGAAAAGCAGGGGTGGGGAAGTGGGAGTGGGAGAGACACCAGTTACTACTTTCCAAACATTTTGTGTCTGATAAACTAAATGTCCATTTTAAAACCAAAATTAAAACCAAATCTGAGATAAATTCCACTTTAAAATCCCATAATGCCTCAACAAGACAGCATATATTGACTTGTTCAAATAATAAGAGCCATGTGGAAAAGCGGCTTTATGCAAGAAGGTTCCAGTGTGGACCTGCACCCATGAAGTTTGATTTTTAAGTAGCTTCTATACTTCTGTTGCAATATCTGAATAGGTAGATTTGGAGTTCATTGAAAGGGTTGAGTTGTTAGTAATTTTGAACATTAGAACGTTTCTGCCAAGCCTTTCAAAAACTGTGGCAGTGGTAAGGCATTTATTGTCAGGTATTTTAATTTATAAACCCCTTTAATGTTGCTTTGAAGGGTTAACTGCTAATTTAACATTACTTTTGCTCTGCCCAGGCATTAGGCTAGCATTTCCTGCTTTCACTTTGTTATCTTGACACAGAAGTACAGTACAACAGCTGGTTTGTTCTTAGAGCTCCTGAGGAGAGCCTTATTCTCAGAGTGCTGAATTTCCTTTTCAGCTTTAGCCGTGGGGTGTTCAAAATGTTAAACTTTTTAGAACAGCATTCTTTGCCCCCAGCCCCTCCAAAGGGCTGTGATGATAATGCTGATAAGGCAGCAGAATGGAATAAGCTTTGGATTGTGGGGGAAGGGCAGCTGGGAACCACTCTTGATGTCAGAACAGCCTTGTAGATTCCATATTCAAAAAAAAAAAAAAAAAAAACCAGGCAAACTTACAAAGAAGCAAATTATATCAAGTAACTTTCTTGCTTGCTTTTTAAGTTTGCTCTTTGGAAATAAATACTGTAGTTAGCTAGTTACTGTCCACATTTATATATTGGCTTGGGATAAAAATACAAACTCAGCTTTTGCACATAAGAACAATGAAATGAAAACATTGCTGATAAAATCAGAAGCAGTTGGGGGGGAAGCTGGAAGGATTTCTGGCTTTTATCAGTTTGTCACTATCTCTTATAGTTTCACCCAACTCTCTAATAAAGAAAGATGTGCAGAGAATTATGTTTCCTTTCCATCTAAGCACACATCTTCAGAACACTTCCTAAGAAATTAATTGTATTCCAGCCAGACTTGCATGCTGCCATCCCACAGGAAATGGGTCAGCAATCCATTAAGATGCCATTAGATAATCTAATTTGGAACTTAATCTCTAAATTAACCATGCTCCATACTTGAAGCATACTTGAGAGGGAGAAAAAAAGTTTGTTTGAATCGATAGGGGAGCCGAAGCGTGAAGAAGGCTGTTTGTTTTTTCTGTAGCTGTGGTCACGTCTCAAGCCGTCTGGTAACCAGGAGAAACCAGACATGATGTAATTCCAGATTGAACTTGAACTTCAGGGACTTAGAATGGGGAAACAATGGACCATACGAATCAATAATGTTCATTTTCCACATGATTATGTTTGGAGCTTTAAGTCAACCTTTATGGAGGAAGCAGCAAAAACTACAATGTGACCAAAAAGGAGAGATCCCAAGAAAATGTTGAAAAGAAAACAACTTTCCAACTATATTGTGAGAGTTGCAGTATAGATTCCAGCCGGATTAGAAAAGTTCTCAATCTGCATTAAAGCACTTGTTTGTTCTGAGAGCTCTTTTGTTCACTTAGGTAGGCTAAACTTAATCTTAAATTTCCTGTCAGATGATTTTGGCAGTGTTTTAGGGGAAGGAGGGGCATAGATTTTTTAAATTTGTTTTTATTTTGATTTTTGTCTCGTTAAAGAACAAAAATTAGAAAGAGCACTATTAGGCTCCATTAGCCATTTTCAGAAAATCACCATTTAATTTAATTTTATGTTATGTCATCTTCAACCACTTATTTAACTACTTATTTTTGTTTGTGAGCCATCATTCCAATGACTGTTCAGCATAATGTTTATCAAACCAAATAAATACAGTGCTAATTGTTATTTATATAAGTTCCTGCCAAGGTAGTTTCTAATGAACTGCTGTGCAAAGTGTATAATCAAGTTGCAGAACATTGGGGATGGGGAAGGATAGTAAATGTTTGTGTGATTATTACCTCTTTTTAAAAGTTTGAGAAGAAGCAAGTCAGGCTTGTGTTAGAGAAACAGGAATTGGCACCCCGGAAGCATAAATGCCTTTGGTTAACCTCTTCTGTGCTGTATTTCACTGGATATAAAAGTGCAGATTACTTGATTTTATTACTTTGTATTTTCAAATAAACCAAAGAATGGAGATGTTATTTTTTTCTTCCTATCTGAAACTACAGGGTAACAATAGCTGCTTGACTCTCTCAAATCAAAATACTCCAAATCAACACATATGAGGCCAGAAGGGAAGAGTCATGAGAATAGGTATCTCATTCAGGGAATACTGGGGCTAGCACTTCTGTTGAGTCCTGTGGCATGATCTAGTGTGGTGTCGCTCTTACAAGTGTAATGGATAGGTGACCTCAAAAGCTATGCATGCTTTGTGTGGGGGAGCGTTGTGTTCGAATTTGCATGCGTGGATTACCATGTATTTGAAGATTTTCACGGCCAGATTATACATTCAGAAATTTCTCCAGCATCAAGTACTGGCTTTGCTGTCTGTGGGGATGAAGATGCAGGACAGGCAAAGCTCAGGTTCTTCTGTCCTTTGCCTTCCTCACATGGGGAGAGGGACAAGGGACGCCCTTTTATCTGGTGCTTGCAAGAATTCTTGTAGGCTCTGAATGCATGCATTGTCTGGCTTGGCTTGTCCTCTGTGAAGGATAAGCAAAGCCCACTTGGACTGGCACTTGCAGGGACTTCTTCAAGCACCAGATGGGTGTGCACTTGCTACTCCTTGTTCTCTGATTGGAGAGAACAAGGGGATTCCCTGGCCTACTGCTTGTCCTTCATTGGGAGGGTGGGGGCATACAGGGGGATACCATTATAACCTCAGATCACAGATTGGCAGCAATGACTCAGTCATAGAATGCAAGGCTTGCATGCAGAAGCTCTCAAGTTTGATCTCTGCCATCCAGGTAGGACAGGGAAAACTGCCTGAAAGGCTGCTACCAACAAGTGTCAACAGTCTTGGGTCTGACTCACTTCCTGGGTATTCCTCCCCAGCTCTTCCCAAAGCCTCCAGTGGGTTCCAGGACAAGAGGAAGGGCTTCGACGGGGGCGGGGGGGGGCATGTTGTACCCATGTTGTTGATCATGCCTGATGATCTTTATGTAGCCTTATTTCTCTGTATCCATGTGTGCTATCTGTATCTTATGAGATTTTCTGGAGACAATACGAAACCATGTTAGAAGGCAACAAGCAGCCTTTAAAATGAGCTACCTGCGTGTGAAGGGAAGGAGAGAGGGAGATATGAAGTATTATTCTATCATGACCTGCAAAAGCCAGAGCCCCTTTGTTCCTGCTGGCACTTCCTGTACCCAGGAACAAAGAGATATCACAGCAGGATGGAGGAATGAGCACTGCCACCGAGACTGTTACACAGACAGTGGAAGCCAGTAGGTATCACAAGCTCCACATTCATGTGAGCAAACAAGTTGAGCCTCTGGTCTCCAGAGTACATTGAAGGATGAAAACTAGAGCCCAGGGACAGGGACCACTGATACCTAATTCAAAAGAAGCTCTCTAAAGACATGAATAGATACCAAACAATTTCTAGTTTTTCAAAGCAGGTATATTTTGGGAGAAGGAGGGAAGAAAGAGGGCAATGTTACAAGTTTGTCCTGCCCAGGCACCAGCTGAGTGGAGGGATTTGCTATTCAAACAGAAAAACACATTCTAAAATACAGGGATGTGGAGAAATTAATCAGTCACTTCCTGAGGTTAAAATGGCTGGGAGTCTGATTCCGTCCATCCCTCAGCTAGCAGCTAGGAAGTGTGGCTTATACTTGGTGTAATTAGAGAGGGCCAAGAATGTTCCTGGGGGTGAGGCTGTGAGATTATGTAGCATAATTTTCAGAAGCATAGTATGGGGACCTTGGGAAGATGGCCGCCTCTAGCAGCTGTCAGTTTTTCCATACTGTGCCCCTGGAATTAATATTTTATTGAATATATGTATGGTATACATTTCAACCGAAATAGATAGTAAACACTACCCCCCTCAAAAGAAAAAAGAAAGAATCCAAGGAAACACTAGGGTATAGTTCCCTCAGACCACAAGAAGGGCTTCATCAGTGCTAATGGTCCAAGCTCCTAGGCCTTGGCTTCCTTACTTCTGCCTTCCCTCAGGCCACACAGGTCTGTAAGCCCATAAAAGGTGGGGAGGGACTGTCCCAACAGTCCTCTCAGGCCACTGCTGTTCCTTTCAGGAACTAAGACACCTTCCAAGTTCCTCCAAACCTTCAGAATTGACTAGCCTGAAACTTTCAGTACAACCCAAGCTAAAGTATGTGTTCACCTTTATTTTCCCTCTTGCCCAATAAAAATATTCAAATGATAGATCAAATTTTAACAGTACCATGTGTATAAGAGTTAGAAATACAAGGAAGGATTATGAACTATTATTTATATGAGAAGCACTGTTTTCAGTTAGGATACCTTTTATGTGTTCGATGTCTTCAGGTGCTATATACAGAATTGAGACTTCCTTGCATGAAGCACAAAACTTAGCTTTTCTGCATTCTTTATGTATCTCTCCCCTTTTTCGCTATTGGCTCAAAGGTGACTCTGGTAGACATTATCAGACTTCAGGCATTAAGCATTACCATATCAGTAATGTATTCTGCAACCACGTGGCCCCTAGATAATATCTTGAGGGCCATAGAAGGGTTTGGGCCTCCTCCAGTGCCAGAAGTAGGATGCTGACCCTGGAGAGAGATCCCAACTATGAATCTTCTCTTTCCACAAATAACACCTCTCCCTAAAGGCCATAGAAAGCTCCATGATGGCTCCTTTTCCCAAGGTCAGCATCACGGCACTGGGAGAGAAGGGAATGGGTGCATTGAGATGGGCTAGTGGCAGAGGGGGGAGAGAGCATGAATACATCTGATCCAAAGGCCACTCGCCTCCAATCCTCACTACCAGCAGGGGCACAAAGCTAGATGTGCTCAGAGAAATGTCTAACGTAAAATCAGTTTTCAGAGGCCAAATAAGCCCCTGACTTTTCCTGTACCTTAGAGGCTTTTGCTAGCAGGGCTTAGGAAGAATGTAGGCCTCCAAGACTGACCCTCCATTGTATGCAATACTCTCCTATTTGATTGCACCTCTCAGCGGTTTTCAGTGGCAAAGTTGTTTACATTTTTATTATTTTTGCTTTATATGTTCATATAACCTACACATAAATATATATCTGGGTCTACGGTTTCAGGGGCTCGCCTTATTGGAAAACTTACTACCTGGACATTAAGTCTGGATAAACTGAACAGATAAACCTTGGCAACGCAACCCTGATGGGTCTCAGAAGAGAAGTTGTTTTAGAAGCAATTTATACATCACACTTACCTTGAGATACTAGCCATAATGTATCTGCCTTATGAAGAAACATACTCTATAACATTTGAGGAAAAACTTGATACTGGTTACTTTGGGACAGTCTTGTAAAACGTAGTATAGAAAATAATCTTGTGCCCACTTAGTCTTCTCTTGTATTGGTCATTCCCACCCTCCCCCTGCCATTTGCATGTGTAATGCTTTATTTTTGGGTTTGATCAAATCATAGTTTGCTGTTGCACCCATATCCTGGTTTCTGATCTTGGTTTGCAGGTAAGCTGTAGCTTGTTTAAACTCCGGTTGGCCAGTATTTGGCTCACAGCCCATAAATGGGCCTCCCTTGTTTTCTCTGCTCCCACTGACAGCAGCAAAAATCACAGCAAATTTTCAGGAAAACGAAGTATGTGTCATGTTTGCAAGCAGAATCTTGCTCCTTGAAGGCTCCTGTAAGTGCATTTTTTTTCAGGGAAACAAAGTCTAGACTCTCCATGTGTCTTGTTTCCCTGCATTAGTACTGTGCTTTTTGCCTTGTCAGTAATTACAGCAGTGGGGGTGGCGTGGGCCCTTTTAGTGGATTTGGGAGAGCCAGTGCAACACTTTCTAACTCCAGAAGTTACCCACTTTGCTTTAAACAAGAATTCAGGTATACTGTTTGGCTTGATCAAACATTAAGCAATATCCACAAAGGGAGAAGGGGTAGTACCCTGTGACAGGGCTTCTTTCCAGTCCATCAGTGGTTTGGAGAATCATCCCAATACTTCCAGTATATTATACTTGTTTTCATTGTTTTTCATGGCCTCCATGTGGTTTTCATTCCTGTACAGAGCCTATTCAAAGTGCTATAGACAAGCTGCCTGGCTTTACACTGTGTGTCTTCCCACTTGCACCAAGTGGCCACCAGCAGGATCCAACAGGGCTACAGAGGGTCTTGCAGATTGATGGCAATCTGCATAGTAAGCTATTCTAAAAAAGTGGGGTACAGAACACCCATAAGAAGGTGGCTGCTTTTGCTTTCTCCATGGCAAATACAGCATATACCATTCCTTAGATGATTGTAGCAAAACCTACGTACGAAAGATCTCAGGACTACTAGTGTCTTTATTTGACTTTAAGGGGCCATGGGACTCAAATATAGAACATCTTTTTGTTTAATCAGAACATATATATCTAAGCAACATGTCTTAGGTCACTGCTGCCCTGGTACCATATTTATAATACTAACGGAATACTGGCAGAGAAACCATTTCTGTTCAACTCTCAGCTTATAAGCCTCTGACCAACCAACAGCTGGTCAGAGGCTTATAAAATATTTGTTGGATCTGCATAGTGCCAGCATATGAGATTTACCCTTTCTTTGTCGAATCAACAAGTATATTTCATGGTGCACTTTTAACACTGTAATAAGTTTTGAGAAATTTGAGAAATACCTGCATAAAATGTGTTAAGTAATCTTTTCAGACACTTACTACAGTTTAATTTTGTTGAATATTTCCACTTCCCAAAATAAAAATCCCTCTGCCCTTCATTGCTAAAGTACTAAATGTGAAAAATGCTATTAATAGTAATTTGTTTTTACCTACAAAAATGATTTTGTTGTCCTCAAAGACACTGGAAATTAAAGAAAATAAAACTGCTATGTTCACCATCAATTAAGGTGGATTGAATTAGCAATATTTATCGAAACAAACTTCCATACAATATTAAATACCAGCTTTGTCTTGTGTGCCAGCTATACTCACAATATACTCTGTGCAGAGAGAATAAACTATTTTGTGAAACTAGTGCAGTAATCAGTATATACTTCATCCAGAATATTTACTTATTGACCCAAGATTGAGTAGTTAGAAAAATTAACACTGCTAGCAAATGATATTTTCATATTTCACTGTGACATGAGTTTAGACTGATTGTCAGAATATGCATTTGGGTGATATTCAAATGTTCATTCTGTTAATTCTTGCTGCTACATTTTAAATGTTTATTCTGCTCTCTCTTCTCTTTTCCCTCAACAGTCCTGGTACCTGGGCTAGCTTGGTCCCTTTTCAAGTATCAAACAGGACACCAATCCTGCCCACAAATGTCCAAAATTATGGTTTGAACCTAATTGGAGAACCTTTCCTTCAAGCAGAAACAAGCAACTGAGGGAGATCGAAACTGAACAAAATGTTATAAAAGAAAGGAAGACGGGACAAAAAAAATGAAGAAAGAAGAAACATAGACCAGCAATTGCAGCACTTACAATCACTAATTCCCTTAAGGTTGAAACTGTAATGGTGTTTTTTTTTTTTTTTTTAAAGAAGACGAAGAAGAAGGGTCGACAATATTTCACTGAAGAGTAGAAAGATGCTCCTCTTAAGTAGCCTTTGTTCTATGAAATCCACTGGGAAATAGATGTTCTGTCTCTGACAATATATTTTGACTGACTTTCTAGATGCCTTAATATTTGCATGATAAGCTAGTTTATCGGTTTAGTATTCTTGTTGTTTACGCATGGGATCACTATTCCTAGTTAGCTCTCAAAACAAAGGCTAGGAGGCATCCACAGAGCTGCATAAGAAAGAGGGCCATGGGCCAGCTTTTCACAGCACTCTGGTTTTGAAATATTTTTAAGGAAACAACAACAGCAAATCAATTTAATCTTTAGTTATCAACCCAAATTTATTTAACTTTGGCCCTTAACCCAACCTTTTCCTTGTGTGTTACCCAGTTTAAATTTTTCAGGAAATCATTTAAACAAACAGGCATGTTAAAGAATCAATGCCTCACTTTAGGTTTAAAAGAAGTGTTATCTTCTCATATGACAGTAAAAACAAAAAGAGAAAGACACTAAAAATAATTTCCCCCACTGAGGAAAAACACTTAGAGGCAAGTGCAATTTAAAAACTATATCTAAAGGGGATCATTGTTATAAGTCCTTTAGCCCTTGGACTCTAAATTGAGGGGATTAAAAAGAAGAATTTCAAAAGTATTTCGAACAAATTTATTTTCCCCTCAGTTGTAAAAGGGGAGGGGCATTAAAAGGCATTCATTAAATCAAGACAGATCATGTACTTGAGAAAAAGAAATTAATTGAAACACAGCACTTATGTTGAATTAGCTTCTGCCTCTGTTGAGGTATCTTATTTATTTAAAGTTACTGGCTGGATCAAGAACCCATAGAGAATAGGAAAGGTTCTATAAAACCTTAATCACAGAGACGGAGAGAGGTAAATCCATGTCACAGGGGCAAAGCTTACAGTTTACAAATGGGAATGCCAGGTTGTTGGGTTGAGGGAATTGAAATATATTTTTAAAAAATGCACTCTTTTAAAAAGCCTAATGACAGGGTGCTGAAAACTTGCATGGTGCTCTCAGAAATTAGCCTTGTTTGACAGTTTTTTCGCAATGACAGTAATGTGCATGGGCAGATACATTTTGCCTCGATGTCTCTATAAAAAATTAATTAAAACGACTCTATCCAGTAATCCTAATTTGCACGAAGTTATAATGTCCACATAACGTGCCTTGCCTTGAAATCTAAAAAGTGACATCACTACACTTGTTTTGCTGCATTTATTATCATTTTAAATCTTTACCATTTTTATGACAAAATATTTTGTACTCCAGATGGGAAAACAAAAAAAGTGACATCATGGATTTTTTAAGCAGTATAACTTTATCTCACATTTATAAAGCATATCATGGCTGTGTATAGTTGCCGCTTAAAAATTGTAATCGACCAGCAATATTTTCAGTATTTTGGTGTTTTTTCTATTAATCTTTCATGTTTTTCATCTTCCAATTAATATTGGGGGGAGGGGATTCAAATTTATACGAATTATGCAATACCAAGTTTTGCCTATGTAGGTAGTGCTTTTAGCTGTATTGGTTATTATAGGTAAGTACACAGATTTAAAAGACAAAAGATTAATGTATGCTTTTTGTTTGTTTGTCTGTTTGTTTGTTTTAATTGACCAAAGTGGGTACTGCTATTTTTGCAGTGTGATGAGGTCCTTTTGTGTACTAAGAGATGGACAGGGGATTTTTTTTTTATACATGCATATATCTATATATTCTGGGGTGGGTGGGAAGTATTTTTAACACTTGACAGTGTAGCTGTGAAGCAGTGCACCATTGGCTGGGTGAGGGCTACAAAGCGACTCTTCTGCCTACTGTGATAAAAATCTCAAAAAGGTGTCCTCTTTTTAACTTTCCACCTGGGGTGCAAGCTGAACTCATTTCTGGTTTTAAATAATGATGATGATGATGATGATGATAATGATGATGATGATGATTGAGAAATAAATAAAATAAATAAAGGATTCTGTTGGAGGCAGACTTGGCTTGAGGAAAAAAAAATACTCTTTTTCAATTTGAGACATCAAAACCCACAGAGAATAATAGCCCTTTTGAATTTTGCAAAGGTATCTCATCCTAGGCTATGGTATAAAAGCATATTTTAAGGAACGGGGAATCAGATGCACAGTATATATATGCTAATAAGATTTTTGTCCTCTGAAGGCATCTTAGCTCCCCCCTTGTAGATTCAACACAAAGTTTCCAAATACAAAATGCCTATGTGCTGTGTCATTTGTGGGGGCTTTCTCTAAGAACCGCACTATATGCTACAGTACTCACAGGGAAAGCAGCCAGCTCTGCTTCCTTAGGACCTTGAAGAGCTCCCCACCCTGCCAACAGGAAGGGTGTCTACGTGACCCTTTCCTCCTCAGAAAGAGCTAGTGCTTGAAGCTTGTTCCACGGGGCTCTCCCCCGTGGTGCGTTCCTGGCTTTGGCAGTAATGGAAGCAGAGAGCCAGCGCTTCAGTCCTTTCTTACCTGGCTTGCCTGTCGCAACAGTTGGGCTGTATCAACTACCTAAGTAGAGCAGACTCTTTCCCATGTGACTAATTGTAAGATGCAGCTGAAAGTGAGGAAAGGAAAACACAGGCCTTACTCTGTGTTTTTAAAAGCAAAGCCCTGTGCAGTAGTTAATATCCTACATATGGGATATTGTTAGGGTCACTGCAATATTAGTGCTCCTCTGTGTGCCGGGTGACCACACAGTGCCCATGACCAGGGGCAGGAAAGCAAGCCCATGTGATTATAAACTGCTTCCCCAATAGAAAAACAGTGTTCATACTGGTCTAATGTGCATGTTTTTCATAGCTGGCACAGCATTGTTCATTTTGGCCTTGGGTACCTGTACCTGCAAACAGTATTAAATTGAGAGGTTGCGCAGAGACTTGTATGCTGAGGCACAATTTTTATCTGCCACTGGGTTCAGCACATGTTCGCAGGCTGGCAGTTTGAACTATAATAAAATGATGAAGAAATGATCCCTTCAAATATATCCTCCTCGAAAACAAAATTATTAGGAAGAAGAGCATTCTGAAATTATAAAGCCCTCAGAGCCATGGGGATGCTCATGACAGGCTATTTCATGGGAATCTTGATGTTCACCATTTTACTCTTCCACAGCTGTGCCAGGAACCACCACTGAAATTGCCCTGAATTTTGAAAGGCAGCTTGATGCACAGTGTTTGTGGCTGCGTGATCCTTTGGACTGTAGCCTTCATCTCTATGAGTTACCACTTGAATAATTACTGCTGGTCTTTGCTGCAGTCATCTTTTTTTTCTGAAACATCTTCAGAGTGGCAACGAACATAAGCAGCAGCATGGGCATAGTCTTTCTGTAGGGCCTGCCTGGACTTCGAATTTGGGGGCTGCATCAACAGAACATTTTCTAAATGTGTTGCACCTGCAAGCCCACATGGAAGTTCCAAAGTTGTAGGCAGATTTTTTGAGGGTGGAGGTAAGGTTTGTTTTTAATGAAACCAGCTATGTGTTGGTTCTTCTTTTCTGAGTCTTAAGGCAAATGAATTAACTCAAAAAATGCATGGCTGTTGGGAAATAACTGAAATGTACAAGCAGCTCTCCTTGGGAATCACTTAATAATGTGCAGGAATGGACTGTGTGATCCAAGTTGACTGGAGGACAACATTTGTGCAGACGTTCAGCAGGATGCTTCTATAATATGGGACAGTGTGACAGGATGAAACGAAGATGAGTTCAGACTTTAAAGTGCAATAGTTTAAATGATCCCTTGAGAGGGCATAGTCTCACCTGAACTTTTTCAGATAATCCTTGTCTATTGTGTGAATGGATTTCCACAGACACTTAAATAGGGAAGACATTCTTATTTATCAAGGGCTAAATTGCTCTGTGATTTCCCCCCCTGTGATCCAGGCATTCGTCTTGACCGCACTGACGTACCAGTTAAGTACTCTCAGGGCAAGAGATCTCTGTGGGTTTTTCTGCCTTCATTTTTAATATCAAGGCCCATCAGAATGATACCTGCTGTTCCTAACTTTTCTCAAAGCTGAGAATTCTAGCATGAAACGTTGCAAACTCAAATCTAGTCTGAACCTCCTCCTTCATCAGGAAGTATATTCTGACTAAATCGAGCCACCCCGTTCTATGTGCACTGTTCTGCCTTTATTCAGTTGCTTTGCAGCCCTGGCCTCTTGGCAGTGCCACTGAAGTGTGTTTTCCCCTAGAATGACAGGAACGTTTGAGGCTTGACTAAGGAAAAAAAGGCAGTGAAGGAGACTGTACATAAAGACATGGCAAAATATTAAATATAGCAATATAGTTGTGCGTTCAGGTGGGCAGCTCCATTTAAAATATGTGAATGAACCTGTGAAGCTGCAGATAGAGAAGAACAGAGAATCTTCTTAATGAACCCACCTACCTTGTAGACAGTAATTTGTACACTGTATAGTTTTGTTAAGATTTTTTTTAAAGCACCCTCGTTTGTAAAGCTAATTTTTAGCAATTATAATGGAAATGTGTGTCATTTCCACTTTTAAAGTAAACAAGAATATTCCTTGTTTGGAAACTGGACTTGAGTTAAAACTCTCCAGTTTCTTAATTTATGTATTAAAACAAAACAAAAAAAATCTGTCCATGTTAGGAGATATTTCACTATGCTTGAAAAGCATAGATTACTAATCCTTTTAAAAGAAATTGTAAATGGAGAAAAGTTATATTTTATGAAGGTTATTTTGTTGTATTTAGTATTGGAAAAGTTGGGTTTTGGAGCATTTCAGAATGTTGGAAGCACCACTGTCTTTTTTTATTAGTATATAATGGCCTTTAGCAAAAGTTTTTTGTGATTGTTACATGATGGTATTTAAGAGTAGGTCCACAGAGCATTCACGACAGACAGAAAACTAAAACAGTACTTATGTCTCACATAGCTTGTGTCCTCAGGGAGCAGAAGTTTGGATTTGCAACTAAGAGCTTCATAAGGACTTATTGAATGAGATTGCACAAGGACATACTGAGCTTTGTCAGCGGAGTATGACCTGTACCTAAAAAAAATACTCTAAATTTGTGTACTATGTGAGATGGTGAAGGCTGCAGAAAGTTATCCCATATTCAATGTACAGTATTCACAATTAAAGAAATGAGTCTACAACGTTGCTGGCAGTAATGCCTTAAGCATGACATTGAATATAGTTTACATGTTTCTGTCAAGGTCTTTTGTTAACATTTACCAGCTGCATGCTTCCTAGGCTCTTACTTTATTGGGTTTCTAAAGAAAATGCTAAAAAAGAAATACAATGCATTGCAGACTAATCATGTTGAACAGCGAAAGCTCAAAATTGAATGTCCTACTCCATGCTGAAGGAGCTGAAACCTGCCTCCTTCATATTTGCACTTTCTGATAGTTCCCCTGTTTTTCTATTTCCTCAAAATTGTGTGGGTGTGTTGGAGCACCACAGTTGGAGGATAACATGGACCACTGGGTTTGCCCTTTGACCCTGCACAATGACCTTTGCATCAGCCAAACTTATTGCCATGACAACTCTTGTACTGTTTCCATGCCACAGCTCTATTAGTCACATTTGTTAATAGTAAAGGGGACAAAGTAGGAGACGGTCAATTTATACATTTTGTGTTGCAATTTTTTTCTTCAATGGTTGTAAGTAGTTTTTTTATATATATAATAAAAGGGTTCACTAGTTATTACTCTTTAGGAATATCTGTGTGTTGCAATTCAAATGTACGTTGAATTTGTGAAAGGGGCTTCAGTGCCACTAGCAACCCCATATGCTACCGCAAGCCTTTGATGCTTCTACTGCATGATAAAGTTCCCGGAAGAAAAAGCAAAACAAAAAGTTGGCCGAAATACATGGAAAGCAGCGTGAGCTAGTGACACTAAAGCTAGTCTTTGTATTACTGTATTTTTGACAGAATGGTTTTGAAAACTGTGCTACAGGGACTGATGTGGCAAATGTGTATCTATATGCAGAAGGACTTTTTAAAAAAAAAGAAAAGAAAAAAGAAGTATGGCTTATTATGCATTCTTCATAGAGGGCATTGAAGTTGCATGGACTAATAAAAGTTGATGCAAAATGAGAGAGAGAGAGAGAGAGAGACAAAAAACCAGCAAAAATGTTTACCAAAAAAAAAGTAAGAGAGAGAGAGAAAAAAAACAAAAACAAAAAACAAACAAAAAACAAACAAAAACAAATGACCAGTGCCTGTTCAGTTTCACAGTCTCTGTTGAGTTCAGTTGTAAATATGTTTCAGATAACATTTACTTCAAAAATTAAAAAAAAAATAAACGACAACATTGTAGAATGTGAGGGGGTG
>NW_025335550.1:13417496-13435659 GCF_004798865.1 Varanus komodoensis | reverse complement strand
GAGGGCTCTTCACCATTATATTTGTCCAAGACACCTTTCTTTGATTACAGAGATCTTTAAAGAACACAGGCAGAGGAAGAGGAAGAGGGCGGTGGCGAAGAAGAAGGCAGCCTCTCAAGCAAGGCACAATCTGTTTTAATTGCTTTGGACACAACACAAATCCAACTGAATCAGTTTATTATCAAGGACCATTTCTGTTGCCAAGTGAAGGTATAAAACAACATCAGTTTCCATAAAGGTGAAAAATCCTTTACAAGGGTTGGCAACAGAAGAGCCCCAAATCAAAGCTTACAACCAAGAACCCTGTGCTGCATAATGATCTATCCTGTTGTTAAATGGCCCTGCAGTAGGAATGGAGGATTACATCAGTACATTTTTATATTCATTCATTCATTCATTCACACTGCCCCATTCCTGTAGGCTCTGGATGGTTTACAATGATTTTAAACCAACAATTCTAATTTAGATTAAGAACGAGCATATTAAATAAAATGAATCTGGGAAGGCCTGTCCGAAGAGAGCCTGGGATACCTCAGCCCCTCTCCTGACAGGCCATCCCACAGTTTAGGGGCAGCTGCTGAGAGAACCCTCTAGATACCTGTGTGTACTTTCCAGTGTGTGCTATACCTGCCGTCCCTTTCTTGGGGGCAGGGCGGGAGCTCTGGTGGGCTTTTTTGCAGCTATGCAAAAAAGGATCCTGTGCACTGACAAAGCGGCAGCGGAGGCAGCTCTTAGACAGAGAAGCCCAGTTTCCTGCAGCGCTGCACCCCACTGGCTCGCTCTCTCTGGTTTTCCTGTGAATGGGAGAACAGTGCAGCCCTGCTCCCGCTTCCTCTTGGCTCCTCAGTAAGGAAGAAGAACCTGTCTGCTCAGGAGTGAGGCACCGTGCGGGCACGGGCGCAAGGCTGCACCCACCTTTAAGAGCTGCTTTTGGGTAAAGGGCGGGAGAGCTCCTGACCCCACCAGCTTCACCTCACGGGCACGGGGGGGGGGGGGCAGCAGCAAGTGGCACCACCAGCCCTTCCCTTCTCCCCACATCCCTTTCTCCTCCACCATTTTTTCTGAGGGGGGAGGGTGAAAGGGCATAAAGCACTGTCAACTCCCTTTTAACATTGCTGCCAATTCACCTTTTCACACGTGTGCATAGCTTAATGTAGGAAGGAAAAAATATAAAGGGCATTTGCCTGTACACCATCCCTTTCCCAACTCCTCCTGCTCCTCGCACGGTTGCATTTGTGTGTGACAGAGGATCCCATTTTCAGCACAGTGGAAACTGTGCTATATGTGTTATGTATGAATACAGCAATTTTGCTCCCTGATAAACGAAAGGTGTAGATCCTGTTGCAGTTCATATGCTACCCATGGATCTTTTATGGCAGTTCTGGGTGATGTCTCCTAATTTCTGAAGTTGGTACTCTGGACTACTGAGGGGAAACCAAGCCAGGATGTTAACTCATGGTTTGTTGTTGGGTTAAGTGGGGTGTTGGCTCGTGGGCTGCATTATGAAGCAGAAAGCAGGAGGCAGGAAGCTCGCTTGCTCGCTCCTGCAGAGTCATAACTACCCTTGGCTAAAGCAACTCATGGATATTTGTGATGTGTGAACAGGGCTGGTGGCCAGTACTTTGCCAGTTCTGGTGTCCAAGTCTAATTTTTGCAATAGTGTTGGAGCAATCAATTCAATATATAGGAGGAAATGCATAAAAATTTGAACAGTGACCTTCAATTACTAAATTAATAGGCTAAGGCATTACTTAATTAATTGGTAAAAGCCAATTTTAATCTGTGAGGGCAAATTTAAAACAGTTGCCTTGTCATCTTTTCAAATTATTTTGGTTCTGCTGTGTTAACATAATAGATAATTAGAAAAGTTTTGCAGTTAAATTTGGTAAGTTGTAAATGACCTCATACTTCCTTTAATGTCTCAAAAAAGCACCTATATTGAAAAGTTAATAATATGCAGATTTATTCACATCTGCTCAATTTATTAATGGGCTTAGAAGCAAATAAAGAATCAATTTTAAAAATCGTTCAATCAGTTGAAAGCCCTAGTAAAATAAAGCTGCCCGTGTACACTTTGCAGCATTTTAGCCACGAGACCCAGCCTGAAGTCCTAAAAAGCTTTGGCTTTCGTCTGGGCTGTTTGCCAATTCAGATACTTTCTGGTTTTCCATAGCCTGCGGCCTCTCTTGGAGGCTCAGATGTAAAGTAGTTCTCCAGACACAGAACCACAGGGCCTCCTCTGCTAAAAGGTGCGAAAGAACGTTGACTTAGCCTGTATCATGACATGGGGAGCCTCCTTCACGTCCCCACCCCTTCCAGCAAATTCCCAGGGTGGCTCACAAAATCTCAAAACAAATTTTAAAAGTAGAAAAATACAGAAAAGCAGCAGAACTGGTAGAAGCAATGTAAAACACAGAGAGCAATTGAAAATAAATCTAAAGGACCTGAGAAAATGCAAGGCGTTCTCGTGGCAATGCAGTGACATCAAAGCTGGCGCCAGGCGAACGTCCCTTTGGAGAGAGGGTCACACCTGGGGCAAGCCCACGGGGAAAGACCCTTCCCCAGGAACCCCCACAAACCTCTGAGGAAGACCTTAGTGCTCAGGAAGGCAAGTGGAGAGCGGTGATCCCTTAATGAACCACAGGAATGTGGCCACATTAACGAGCAATATTTAACAAGGAGGTCATGGAAAACAGTCCGTGGTGAGGTCAAGCCAGGATACAGTAGTACCTGGGACAAAGCACGAGAATGCCTTTCTAGCTGCCGTTCTGTCACCTCTAGTATGGCTGTGGAAGTAAAGGATGCTCACAAGAGGAGAGATCCCTAGCTTTCAGGGCCTCTTCATTGTAACTGTGTACCTTGGAGGGCCTCAAGTCAAAGAACATAGAAATACAGTCGACTCCATTGACTTAGCTCAGGGCCATTTGAATATATGCGTTCGGCATAGTGAGGGGAGGGCCTGCATGGCTGATGTGCATGAAAAAAGAGGGGCCGAGGAGGATGTGACGTGTGCACGGACAAAGGCCCACCCTGAAACGAAGCCTGGATTTTGCAGGGACCCTGCAGGCCCACCTCCCTCTGGGAGTTCCCCCTTCCTGAATCCTGGCCCCATGAAGGGGCAGGGCCCTCCAGCCCACCTGCAGCTTGACGCAGGCAAAGCAGCCACTTTCAGATCTGTCAGGTACAACTCATTTTTTTATTTTTTGTGTGTGCTTACTCTGGTGCCAATGTAGCGGGGCTGACCTAGTTCTTTGCATCCCGCACACACTCTTCCTGTGCTGGGTCCACCTCTGAATTGTGGGTCCGTAGCTACCCTAGAGTAGAAAGGAAAGCTACAGGAGATAGATGCAGTTTTTAAATTGTGCCCCCTTTGGCCCTTTATGCTGGATTCAGGCCTCGACTTTTACGGAGCTGAGCCTCAGGATCTGCTCCTCCGATTTAACACGCCCGGCGCTTAGACTGCCTGCTAGGACTGGGCTTGCACGGCACAGCGGCTCTTGGACGGGGTGGCCGTGATGTCCAGACCCAGAGCACTTTCCACAACAGGCCGCCCTCGTGACCCATGGCTTGTTCTGTGGATTGCTGAACCCACAGTGGGTTATCATGTCGTCCAAAGCCGCTGGAAACGGTGACTAGGCACTTGGCAAGGACGGCAGAAGCCCTCTGCGCTGGGCAAGCCTCCCCGTGCCGCCATCAGTATGGCCAGGAAGCACGCTGGAGCAAGGGGGAGGTGTTGGGGGCACACAGATGGGTAGAGTTGTGTTTGGATTTCTCCCCCAGTCCTCCAGGGGTGCAGCCCTTTGGCTGCCTGAAAGGTAGAGTCTTGCCTGGCCAATGCCCTGGGAACTGCCTGTGTTTTGCTGCTTTTTCCCAAATTTGAGCTTTTGTGAGAGGAGAGCAGGGAGAAATGTACAGCTCCATAATTTGTGCACATTTCCCCAAGAAGCACTCACACTGGCTACACAGCTTAAAAGAAAAGAGCCCTTTCTTTCCCCGGTGCTCATAGCAAGGGACCACAACATGCATCGTTGTTTTGCTTTGCTGCTGGAGTTTCTCGTCACTTGGGGAAGTGCGGAAAATGCGGAAGGCCCTGCAAACAGTCAGGGCAAGACTTTGTGCCCCCTTTCTTCCTTTTTAAGTAACAAACCAGTGATGGTTTCTCCAAAGTGCTGCTTCGGCATCATTGCAGCCCCTCCGGAGGGAAAAAATGTGAATGAAAACAAGATCGCAACTGCAGCCGTGAGAGGGAGAAAACGCAGCCTGCTGTACAGGCCTCGGGGATGCTGGCTGGAGGACTGGAAGGGGGGTGGGCGGACAAGGGGAGGACAACCCACCGCAAGCCTGATTTTGTACATTGTCCTCAACTCCCTTAAAGCACTCCCTAGACTCTTGTAGTGGCTGTTTTCTGCTTTTTCTTGATTATCTGATGGCAAAGAATGAGAACAGCCCTAGAAGACTAGAAGAGCTTTTGTGTACACTACAGTTTGCTGGTTAGCTGGCCCTCTGGGCTGTGACTCGGGCCTCACTTCTGATTTTCCCAAACCAGGCAGCTCCGCATGAGGCCTTTCCAGGGTTTCTGAGCAGAGGGAACATTATGTATATTGTTCTCAACATTGCACTCTCTAAATGCTTGACTATGGTTGCTCTGTAATGTGATCTCACTCTGCTTCTAAACCTGTTTTAGTTTTGGTTTTTGCATTCATGTTATGATAAAAGTACAAAGCTATTTTTGAACGGCATGCTAGTTTTTAACTCCTTAGTCGCAGCACAAACTATTTTAGTTTATTGCGTTGTTTGATTTTATGGTTTTAGTTTATTTTAGCATCCTCTTGCTCACCATAGTTGTGGCATCTTTTTTTTTCTTATGAAACAAAAAATATACCACTCATTCAGTGCAGCGCCTACTAAAACTTCCTTGATCGTTGCATAGCCCGTTCTGTTGGGCTGCACAGAAGGGGAGCCACGGAGGGAAACTTGCCCTTCCCCTGGCCAGGTCTTCACATCCTGCCCGGCACCAAATGGCAGTGGGGGGCTGGCTGGAGCGAGGCGCATCCCGCCCCAGGCTCCCCCTACCCATGTGGCTGCCCCACCTACCGAGGGATGCAGGGCGCCCTCTGCTCGTCTGTCTCTCCCTCGTGCTGCGTCTTACCATTGCCCTCCTCCTCCCTGCTTTCCCTCCTTGCTGCCTGGTTTCGCTCCCTTGCTCATCTTCTCACGCACCCGCACTCGCCAAGAAGCGCTCCACTTTGAGCCAGGAGTCCTACTGTGACTTTTCAGGCCTTAAGAACATGTGTATTTTATGGAGATTGCCTGGATGTGGACGGAACAGCTCAGAGGTGCTCACGATGGTTTCTGCCTGCCATACTGATACCGCCTAGCAAAACAATGGGCTCTATTGATTGTATTTAGTGGCATTGCGAGCTGCCAAACCCTACTGCACATTACTGTGGGCAAGCAAGCAAGGAAACTTAATGCACACCAGGACTGGGGCTGGGATAAAAAGAATTAGATTGCCTCAGTGCGGAGGCAGCCTGCCAGCTGCAGCATTATGTTGCTGGAGCTCTACCAGTTGTACCTAAACGTACTCAGGAAAGGGAAGATCGCAATCAGTGCTGGATTAAAGGGCACAGGGGCCAACTGCAGAACCAGGTTTGGGGCGCCTCAGTCTGCCTCCTGGAGTTTGTACTTACGAAGCAAGTGCGCACACGTGTGCGTGCAGACACCTACACACACACACACACACAGGAGAATCACTTTGCCTGTATGTTGAAACCCACAAGGAAGGATTGTGCTGATCAGGTTACTGTGCTTTAAAAACGTGTAGCCGAAAGTGGGCAGTGGTTGCGCCTGCCGTGGGTTGTGGAAACAGTCGCCATGCTGTGCCGTTGGGATGAACGTATTCCTAAGCAAGCATGATGGAAGCAGCACCCGCCAAGAGCCGTGTCAGTTTCCGAGGAGAGACAGAACGGTTGGCAGCACACAGAAGCGAGGCCTTTTGACAGTGCACAGAGACCGTTTTAAACTGATCGCAACAGGACTTGGTTCGGTTGGGTTCCTCCTGTGCATAGCAGGATGAATCCAGGTCTGGTCAACGTTACTGTGCATATTACATGCATAATTGTTAGCTGGTATTCTAAAGTCAAGAAAGCAAGCAAGCAAGCTGGATGTGATTATTTAACACACTCTCGTCTGCAGCATTTAACTCACTATCCCTCAATATCGTTTCAGAAGTATATGACGCGTACATTTCTCAGCAGGGCTGAACTGAAATTCAAAATCGGTCTGATCGGTCTAAACCAACGTTTATCCGTGCAAGTGCACACCAGCTGACAGTAAAACGAGACCAGGGTCATCCAGAAAATAGGGGAAGACCAGGCATAGTTACAAGGGCTGCCATTAATAGAAACGTGATGTCAAGGCACGGCTCTTACAGGAGTAAGGCAAAGAAGCACCGAGACCCAAAATTCCACACAATTGAGAGCTTTCTTCCAGCTGCAAGCAAGTTCAGCGGCATCTGTGTAACCAGTCATTTTCAGCTTCTAGGGTATTGTGCTGAAATCACTGTTTTGGATTTGCGTGTGCCCGCATGAGTTTTTAAATTAGAGCTTTTTTTTTTGCAGCTCTGCTGCTTATAGTATACCAAGGAAATCCCAAGTTTTGTGTCCTCTTCCTTCCCATGCTCTCCATCAATCAATCAATCAATAAAAATCCCACACATTATGAAGGCTGACATTTTAGCAAACTGACTAGTTAGTGAAGAGTCATAATAAAACCGCTCCTTGTTTTTCCACATCTTACGTTTAATAAAAACAGAACAGAACAGAAAAGTGGCATTAATCCTGTGCCATTCTTTAAAAACACCCTCCCCCACCAAAAAAGCAGGGCATGGCATGGCTTTCACTATAATTTCAATTTTTATCCAAAGTCATTGCAAAAAACTTCTGAGAAAATGACAGCAATAGGACTTAATGAAAAGGTGAAATGAGTACCATTACATGGCGAGCGTTTTCAATTCATCAGCCAAAACAATCCTGTGTATTCAATATGATATGCATAAACATCCCTATACACAGGGCTTTTTTTTGTGATAGAACGCACCGGAACGGCATTCCAGCACCTTTTTTTCAATGGATTTTACGAAGTGATTTTGGGCGTAGCAGATCAGCAGCAAACATCATTAACATAGTGCCTGCAGGCTGCTATTGTGTCTGCGATCTGCTATCTGACAGTGAGAGATAGCTGCTCAGGATGCTGCTCCGCTGCTGCTCAGCTTGGGATTGGTGTGTGTGCTTACTGCCGGGGGGGGGGGGGGGGGGAAGGGGGGTTCCGGCCCCTTTTTTTTTTTTTACTGCCTATACACATATGGATGGTGCGAGGGGTGGGGGAGGGACTCTAGTTTCAAGTTGTAATCAAGTAACTGCTTTTATTGGTATGACGCTTTTGCTTCCAAGGGTCTGCTTTCCAAACTAGGGAAGCTTCTCCTTAACGATGACCATAGCCCAATAAAATATTCTGCAGACACAAAGGGCCCCCATCACTAGTCCTTATGCTTCCCCATCACACGGAGTCTCTGCATGCCAGGGACAGATGCCATCAGCAATAACTGGGTGTAAGAGAGTAAAATTTGAACAACAGACATTAAGAAAAGCAGCTTGTGCCCCCAATATGTTTGTGCTTACTCCCTGTATTTTTGACAAACATCCAAATTGTGCGTAGCACCAATATGAAATAGGAGAAGAATATAGAAACAGAAGAAGAAGAATTTAAAATGAAAATACTGCATAAGCAAGCCTACTAGCAGGTCATCAGCTCCTGAACATCTGGAGGTAAACGTTTACCTGTCTTCTAAAATTGAAAAAGAAAAGGTGTCTGCTAGGAAATGGAGTGAGGTATCACTGTTACACTTATCACCCATGGTACAGACTGAACCTCGTGATACAACACCATTCAGAAAAGAATGCTGCAGAATACACCATTAAGAAGGACTGAAAATAAGAGTGCGTCGTTTGCGCATTTTCCACTGCACATTTGTACTGTAATCAGTCAGACACCACGTTGCTTTCTGTTCAGGCGCCATGTTTCTTCTGTATGAGTATTTGTTCAAGATTTGCAAAGTTGTAGCAGAGTTGGAAATGATTCCTATGTGATGATACATCATGTGCTACCTCATCTCATCGCTTGATGGTGAAGGGCCTCCATTGTGTTGGAAGTAAGAACAGGTGAGATCAAAGCTTTGTATGTACTGCTGAATCTGTGATTCCCAGATGTGAATTATAACTTCATGCTGCAGCACATGAGAAACTAGACATAGATAATCAGTCTAATTTCAGTTTGTCTCACTTTGGCACAAGATTAAGTCTGTTCAAGCGCATTTCCTGTTAATTTGTGGATCTGAAAAATTCTGTACCAGAAAAATGCTTCAAGGTACAGTTTCAAGGTTCCATAAGGCCCTTTAAAATACATTTTCTTTTAAGTACCTGCTTCAAGTAGCTAGAAAGCTGGGAAGGGTCCATTCAGATGCAGGTCTGCTCTATCCATGAAGGCAAAGTCCAGGTGAGCCAGTGGACTAGCAGATCCAGGTGCAAGTGGTAAATTGGGGTAACATGAGTAGGGGCCCCTCAAGCTTGCCTGGACCTTTGTTGGGTTACTAGTTCTGACTGAGCTACCTGGCTCAAGGCAGACTATCATGTTATGATCTGCACAATATTTAGGTGAGTTTGCTTCATTTTTATACTTCCCAGGATGCAGATGATGCATCAAATTGTGGTGAAGAAGCTACCATAAGGTATCCTTTAATGGGCAGCTTAATATGTGAGAAACAAACTATGGATTGCCCCCCTTCCAATTCTTGGAGCAGCAGAAAACCAGAAATCCCTGCTTACCAAAACTAAAGCCCTGTGTTCCTTAAGTCCCCCTCTCCTTCCACAGTAATGCATAAGCTGGCTCTTATCCTAGGCTTGTTAGCTTGCATGGGCCCCAGCCATGATTGAGAATAGTTTCTGGTTCACAGACTTTAATGGCCAGACAAATGAAACCCAGAATACACAAAACATGGACCAACTTTGAAGTGTGCAACCCTGCAAGAAAGGAATGCAAAAGCACCAGCCTTTCTCACCTCGATGAAAAGGAAGACTGCTTTGAATACCAAACAGCCCGAAAGCAAAGGAACTTCGCAGCGTTCCCCATGGTGGCCATGCATTACCTGGCTGTTACTGAAATGCATCAGGCCCTTGGCAACCAGAGTCATCTTCCCGCTTGGTGCCGGTGAAAATGTCAGCGAACACGTAGGAGTTGTCAGTAAGTTCATCATCTTGTTCCCCTACCCTTTCTCTCTTTTTCTTTTTGCAAACATAAATATCCAGCAATGTTACAATCACCACCGCCACCACCTGCGTTATGGGCAGTGTCCATAGGTTTCCACTAATGCTAGTGAGCTGAGAGTATGAGGAGGCAAACAAGGATGAAAATGCAAAGGACAAGCTTCGGTGTCAGTTGAGTTGCTCAGAAATATGGGATTCAAGCAAAGTTCTTGTAGCTTGAAAAAGAAAGAGAGGAAGCACTGTGTATTTGAGGGAGTTCCCAGCAGAAAGGGATGCGAGAAGGAAGAGGCGAGATCGTTTTAAAAGTTGGAAGAGCCAACTTCTAGGTGGTGGAGGAGCCATAGCGAGCACATGTAGGCCGGGAGAGGCAGGAAGGGATGTGAGGGCTAAATGCCAGGTCCGGCATCACAGGCGGACACCTGGCAAGGGGCCACCCCGCTGCAGAGGCTCCCTGATGAGAGGACTCGCTGCTCTTCAGCACGGCAACTGCTCCTGGACCCGCTTCTTATTCTGGCCCCTGCAGTGGTGCTGCTGGTGAGAAGGTGGAGCAGGCAATGCCGTCGCTCGCTCGCTCGCTCGCTGGCTCCCTGCCTGTCAGGCAGCAGTGATGGTGAGGAGGGGGAAGGAGCAGGGCGAGAGCGGCTGGGGGCCATTCCCGGGAGGAGCGGGCTGCACTGGCAGTGCCTTGCCGTGGGCCCCCCAGAACCCGGGGGCAGCGCACGGTTCGGCACAAGCAAAGCACTCCGCATGGGGCACGGACCCACAGCCCTGCCATTCGGAAACCGATCCTCAGTGGCCCACGCGAGGCAGATGGAGTGGTCTACCGTCCGGCATGGCATTGACCTTTGGGCTCCTGTGCTTCAGCCATGACTTCAGAGCAATTTGGAATGGGAAGGGGGAAACGTGCAGGTGAAGAAAAGTGAGAAAATGGCACCTTTATCCATGTGTTTTATCCAGCATGTATAAAGTCTTTGGGGCAGGGGCCATCCTGGCGTATTGTTGTGTCCCCACATGATGCCGAGTTTAATGAACCTGGTGCCTCCACTGGGGCTTCCAGATGTATCTTTAATAGATACCGTAACTGGGAATGTCTGCCCAAATGGGCCTAAAAAGTGGTGTTTATGAGACAGACAACCTGAGAGCCTTGCAGAGAGGAAATTGACTCTGATTATTTGAATACAGAGCAATGTTTGTAACATCTGGAAGTCTACAGTAAAAGCAAAGCTTTCCTTATTTCTCCCCTCCCTGCCCTCACTGTGGATGATATTTATTGCCCAAATGTTGTACTGTAAAGGGAGTTTCTCTATGAACCCAGAGATGCAGCATTTGCTGGAGAATGTACCATGAGTCCGAGGAAATCACATCGACTCCCAGACTTGGGACACAGACACGTTCAGTTTGCAAGTTTCACAGCGGCAGAGGGTTGAGCCAAAGTATAAATGCTCACCCCTAGCATGTTTACATGTGTGTTTGTGTTCCAGTGAGAATCTAATATTCTCAATTTGGTCCTCGAATTCTTAGCTGGTTTGCTAAATTCTGATTCTAGCAAGGTAAGGCCTGCACTGACGAAACCTGATGAGCTAAGGGTAGATTTTAAGGCAGCATTCCTCCACCTGGGGGTCTCCAGATGTGTTGGACTGTAACTCCCAGCATTTCCCAACTGCCAATTCTTCTGGAAGGATATGGCCTCTTATAAACGTAGGATGCCTGAATAATTTGCATGACGCAGGATCTTCACTGTACAATAAATCTCAAAGAGGGGAAGTAGTAAGAAATCTATAAATCCAATTTTTAAAAGAATGTGGCATGTGGGGAGGAGAGATTCACACCTGCGTTCCATATGGAACTTACATGAGGTACTATCCTGATATAAGGATGTAAACAAAAGTTTACATTCTTCGAGGTGGCGAGATGGAGGGGATGTGCTGGATGTGGTTTGCCTGGATTTCAGCAAGGCCTTTGGCAAAGTTCCACATGATACCCTGGTGGGGAAATTGAGGAGTTTTGGGATGGGCCAATGCACTGCCCAATAGATTAGGGCAGTGCTTTTTTTGTAAGAAAAAAGGTGCCGGAACTCATGAAATTATTTACCTTTCGCACGTAGTCAATCACTGTACACACACCCACACACGTCAGTTGTGTAACGAAATGTAACGGTCGCCGCCCGCAGTAAGCACGCAGCATGTGACCACGCGACCAATCACAAGCCGAGCAGCGCCATCACAACCAGCGCTGACCAAGTACGCATGCATCGGATTCGACACACAAGCAGCCCGCACGCACTGTTTTAATGATTTTGCCGCCAACCTGCTACGCTCAACTGGGCGATTCAAATCCACCTGGACCAAACATCAAATTTTCAACAGTTACTTTTAAAACTTGGAAAAACTGTTGAAAAAAGGTGCTGGAACTCTTCCGGTGCGTTCTATGACACAAAAAAGCACTGGATTAGGACATGGTTGACGGACTGAAAGCAGAGGGTAACTATTAGTAGGGATGATCAGAATGGAGGCCAGTGACAAGCGGGGTCCCCCAGGGCTCAGTCCTGGAACCAATCCTGCTCAATCTTTTTCTCAATAATCTGAAGAGGACAGTTCAGTTCACACTTCTGTGTTTCCAAATTATCCTGGGCAAGTACATAGGATTCTTCAGTAGCATGGGATGTACTGAAGTGGAATAAAAGTGTACTGATTCCATGGAGTTCACGGCCCTCTACTGAGATTGTGGTTTAGTCTGATAAAGATTGTGGCTTCTAAGAAGAGCCTTCTCAGATAAGACAGGTAAGAGGAGGGTTGGCACTAGGGTTCTGCCGAATTGATATGAATGGGATTCACAGGGAGCACTGGATTAGACCCAAGCTGAGCCCAAATGCCAGCGGAATAGGTTCTGGATCACATGGCTAGTCTACAAACCAGCGGTAAGCCAATCAACTTTCATACTGATGCTACACTCAGGGTAGTTAACACTAACCTTACCATATGCTTAAATCTAGAGAGACAAAGACAAACAGGAGATGAACTAATGCAAAGTTGAAGCATTCTTTTTAATATTTAACATGGTGGGGGAAAGTATCAAACCCCACCATTCTGATATTATTTAAGTAATGTACCAAACAATCAGGTTGCAATCCATCTGGTTTTAGCTTAGAACTGAGAAACCTGGAGGAAAACAATTTTAAACAAGACTCAAAATATGCTCACAAAGGGAATGTGAAATCAGATGTGGCAAATTCCTTTTGCTGTTGTGCAAAAGGCAAATTCCGCGCTAGGCAAGATTAGGAAAGGCACTGAAAATAAAATCACCAGTATTAGGCTGCCCTTACACACATCTGTGGTGCACCGAGAAAGGAATATTCTAGTCTTGAAAAAGTGAGCAAAGTGTAACCAATGTGATCAAGGGGCTGGAAAAACTCCCCCGTGCAGAAAGGTTACATTTGGAACTGACTAGCTTAGAAAAAAGGCAAGTATGGAGAGACATAGAGATGTATAGAATTCTGCATGGTATGGAGAAAATGAGCAGTGGCTTTTTTTCTATTTCATAATGCTAGACGCTGACTGGTCAGAGAGTCAGGACAGATAAAAGGAAATCCTACACACAGTATATAGTTAAACTACGGAATTGATGGCTTCCAATTGGGGCAAGACACATTCATAGAAAAGGCTACCAGTGCCCACTGGTCTGTGCCAGCGTCAGGGACGGCCTGCCTTCCAACGGCAGGCTCCCTCTTTGGTCCGCCATTCAGCAGCACCGCCTCGTCCAGCTGAAATGCCCTGACCTGCCTCATTGCTAAGGCTAAGCACCAGAGCTGCACCTGGATAGGAGGAAAATGATGGACTGGGCCGGGTGCCACCTGCATATTGGTGGCATCCAAGTCCAAAGTGTTGGAAGACCTCCCGGCTGCCAGTCCAGAGAAGTGGTGATGACCAGTGCAGTTCCAGGCTTATCCACCACACCTGGCCCCTGGACTCCAATAGGTGCGCAACATCGGAGTCACGTTCAGCATTTTCTTTTACAGAATAGAAAGACACGTGAAGATTTAAAGAAGAAGGCTGAACAACATTGCAAATAAGGGCAAGAACATACATCTGCACATGTAGGTGGAAGTATTTCCCTTTTATAGCAATAGAACAAGCTTCCAGATAATCAGTTTGGATCACCTTGTGGATGTTTTTAAAAATAAGCTGGGACTAGAAAAAGGGAAAGGTTAGATTCAGAACAATCCCATGGAAGAAATCAGAATTATCTCCAGGAAGCACCAAATTGAACAGAATAACAATAAATGTTTTCAGTTTGAAGAGCTAGTCATACTTATTGTAGAGAAATAATAATTTATAATATATTATAAAATACCTTTGGTTAAAAAAATATGGCTGAATTTTGGTCAAAGGGCATATTCAGTGTACTGTTTACAATAATGAGGTGCATCAAAGCTTCAATCCTGCTCCATTAGCAGCAATGAAAAGCTTTCTAATCGACATCCAATGAAGCAGGATTATACCCTTTGCTCAGTTTCTGAAGCCCTAAGAAAATTGTAGAAGGAACTTAGAAAGAAGAACAATGCAGACTGAACATACTGGAAGCAATTATAAGCTATTAAATACTCCAGGGTTTTTGTTTTGTTTTGTTTTGTTTTTGCTGTCTCAGTTTACTGATTGCAGAGCAAATAATATCCCAAAGATTTACAGGATGGTCGTTACCTTTGCAAACAGAGCAATTTTAAGCACTTAAGAGGAAATCTTGCTGTTGTATTAATTGGCTGCAACTAAAACACAGCATTTACCGACTGTTTGAATAGCTCTTGTTGAAGCACAGGTCTGAATCAACGGTTATTAAACTAAGAAGCGAAATGCCTTTTGTTTGTATCAGATAGCAAATGTGGCATAAGCATTAAACCAAACCAAGGCATGAAAGAACAACTACAGTTTTACATGGAACATTTTACAAAACCATGTGGTTTGTAATACACTGGATGCGCTGAGTATGTGAATGACGCTGCGAAAGGAAAACTGCGCAGAGCAACTGAGTGGGTCCGTGAGATAACTTGCTGCGCCACGGAGATCATTGCCACACATCATTTATCAACTTGGTGCAGCCAGCAAACACATCCGATTTTAATCGACATGTGTGCTACTGAATGCTCGGCTCCTTCGTTGCCCGACAGACTTTCCCTTCTCTTTATCAATGCCTGTTTGTCATTGACTTGATGAGGTTAAAATATACCCAACCTGATTTCACTAGCAGACATCAAATTAAGACAGAGCTTCCTGTAGTATATGAAACGCACTCAAATGGAGCTGCTCTTGGTGATGGGGTGAAGCTGACGTCTCTGGAAAGCTGACGTCTTCACCGCCTTTAAATTATCAGATAAACCAATCCTCGTCTAATGCCATGCCTTTTTAAAAGCGGCCTGATGACAAAGTGCTACGGTTGCCTCCTGTCCTTCTTGCAGTCCTAGCCAAGATGAAAATGGAGCCCATTCCCAAAATCAGTTTGCAGGGCCTCCTTCGCCAACCCCCAGGGGATGCGTGGCAATATGGCAGACCCACCTTCCAGCCCATCTGACGTGGCTTGGCACAGCTGGTAATGTATATTCAGAGAACCGCAGGAGCCAAGGCAAGATGGAGATTGAATTCACACCTCATCACATCCCATCTAATGGGTGATGTTTCAAGGTCAGTGTTTTAGGTGAATGGATGCAGCAGCAGTTGGCAAAGGCCCCATGCTTGCTTTGCCATTCACTCCGAATGCAGCTGCTGCCTCCTGGCCCTTGCAGTTGTTTTTTTAATCACCAAGATGCACCACTGCTGCTAAAAAGGACAATAGATATCCATATGTTAAAGTTACTTGTTAATCTTCTAAATTGGCCTTTGTCTGTTTCTGTATTGGTTCATCCTAAAGTTAACCAGCCCATGGCCTACACCAACACTGGGAATATTCAAGAAGAGAAAAGAGTTGCAGCGAGTCGGAGAGAAGGAATAAATCTGATTGACAAGGGGCTAAAGAATATCTACTTTTCCAGGTTTTGAATTCCCAATTAGCAATCAGATGGTGGCTGAAAGACCGGCTGCGGGGCAATTTAAACAAGAATTGTGCCTGTGACACCCGTGAAAAATGACAGTGTGCAATTTCTTATGAAAAGAAATCTATAAAATAGCCCCTCTCCAAGTGACTGTGCTTTTTCCCCCTTGCCATGGCTAGGATGGCAGTTCTCAGAATCTGCAGATACCCAAGCGGAATGGGCTGGAGCAGCACTGTGCGTCTGCTCTCGGCTGGGTTCGCTTTTGGTGCACCTGGAAGGAGACACCCCTGCACTCTGGCGAACCATGTTTTGCTCCGTGGTGTCAGGGCAGGAGTCTTCGCATCGTACTTGCCCGTCCGCAGAGGCTTCTGTTCCAAAGGTTCTTTATTGCTGTTTTCTGTACAATTGACATTCAGAGGCATTCAGACTTGGACGTTTCGCTTATGCATTTTATGTAAGTCGAAGGCACCCTGGAAGTAAACCATGGACCTGTGTTGGCCACACATGCTTCCCTCTTGCCCTCCCTCCCATCGTGCATTGGCTTCCGCATACTAAGCTTTGTTAAACTACACTTCCCCTTTAAATCCAGAATGCAGAACTGTGGTTTCATGTTGGTTTACTAAGCAGGACCTTAAGGCTCATTCAAGCCATAATTGTAGATCCTGGTGGAAACTCAGAATTGAAGACCACCATGAAACCGTGGTTCCCTATTGTGCTGGTAATAGGCCGTAGTCTCTGTCTGTGAACAGGCAGACATTTAACTCCAGGAAGGGGAGCTGCATGTATGGAAGTGTAAAGAGGCTGGCATTGAAGCATGAACGGGGGAGGACTGGGACTGGAGCAGCGTTCCTGGTTTCCTAAGGAACAAACAGGGTCAAAGGGTCTGGCTGGACTGCACGTCATACCTTAATAATGATGCTGTTCAGGCTTCTATATACTGAAGAGCCTGCATTGTAAGCCCAGGTGATAGGAAAGCCGAAAAAAATGAGAGAAAGCCCCTGATAGCTTGGATGTTCTTGGAAGCCCATTTGTCATTGTGACAGGAGGCTGAGAGATGCCACTGACTATATGCAAATATCTCTAATAATGCACAAAATAAAATTAAATGTGTGGAACCTTTCCCCCCTTCCAGCTTCTCCCATTTTTATTCCTTTTCATCAGGGTTACTTGTGCCAGGAGGTTTTCCTGGCAAATCCAAAGGTGGGGGATTGGGGGAGGCTAGCCAAATTGTTTGTGCAGGCCTCTCCCTTACTAAATTATAGGCCTCTCCCTTACTAAATTATAAGCATAGCATGACTTGGAGTAGTAGAACTACCTAAGAAAGGCAGGGACTGGATGGCTTTGGTCTCAAACACATGGAAGGCATGTCTGGGTACACAGCTGTGTGTCCCTTGTGGATTATTTAAATGCCGCATGGCAGCCTGCAAAAAGCTTTAATCTGGATTCTGCTTATCAGGCTGTTAAAAATTCCTCCTACTTCCCAATTTCTGCCAAGCATCTCTGCCCTTTGCTGCCCTAATTCAACATTTCCTGACAGCCAAGAGAGATTGCTTTAGGCTGAATTCGCCAGGGTGGGATTTATTGTACGTGAAACAAAATTACTGGTAGAATGGCACTGCCTCATCATCAAACGGGCCTTGCCTTATCTCCTTCGTTGCTCCTCTTCTATTAATGGGAAAAGTGACAAAACAAATCAGTGACTGTAGCCAAAGTCAGCCAATGCTGCCAAAGCCACTGCTGGAGAAAGGTTCGCCGTGGCCACCGCTCGGCACGCCTTCACTGCTCTGGCTGCTATTTCTTATCAACCCCAATTTCCTTCTCCATTTTTCTTCATAGTCATCCACAATTCAGTTTTCTTTATCCACAATTCTGCTGAATCAGGTTGGCCCTGAATGATGCAAGCAATTCCGTTTAGGGTTTTAAAGACTATCAGGTGGATCACGGTGACTTGTTAACAAAATTGTATCAGTCACAAGTAGCCAATGGGGCTAAATGGTTGTGTGGACAAATGAGTCTGGGAAGAAGAAGAAGAAGAAGAACTAAGAGGAGGTCAACACCGAAACTGTACAATTATAAAAAAAGTTGGCAAAAATTAGGAACTTCTTTCAAACTTAGTGGAAGAGATCCCCAAACAAGGGTGAATAATCTTGGGCCAGCCCTGAGATGGCTCTAAAAGAGGAGGATAGCCGTGGTTACAGACACAGAGTGACCCTGGACTGGATCCAAGGGTGAAAGAAACTTTCCTGCCCTCTTTATTTTCTGTCCAGGTACAATTACCTTAGCAGTAGGGAACTTGTCAGTAAAGGCTGCTCACCTAAGGCATGATGTGAACTAGCATAAAGAGCAGCCAAGAGAGGATTCCCTTTCCGGTGACCACATTCGGTGATGTCAAAGAAATATCGGCAATCAAGTTTCCTCTGAATTTGCAAGCTGGGAGTGGCCCTATGTACGTGGATTCTATTAAACTGCTTTCACATGGATAAATCTGAGGCGGTATGACAAGCAATATTTCTTAGGAAAATTCAGCCAAGATGGTTCTTTTTTTCTCAGCTCAATACTGCACAATCAGTCCTGACTTTTCCTTGTAATTTATGGGGATATTGTGTGGCTAAAACCAGGCCTCTAAGAGGTTTCCGGTGCTAAGCCTCAAATCTGTACTCAAGTTGCAAGTTTCTTGGTGTCCTGACTAATTATTAACCAGACTAATTCAAGCTGCTTTCCTGTTGCCATGAGATTTCTGGGAGCTCCCCCTGCAAAGGCAGAGAGAGAGAGAGAGAGAGAGAGAGAGAGAGAGAGAGAGAGAGAGAGAGAGAGAGGGAGGGAG
>NW_025335550.1:13395337-13417396 GCF_004798865.1 Varanus komodoensis | reverse complement strand
GCCCCCCCCCCCCCCGGCACCCGCACGGCTTCGCCTCTCCAGCACTGGCGTGGGAGGCTGGACGTGGTGGGGGTCACCACTCTTGTGGCCCCGTACCAGTGGCAGCTGGGGACTCAGCAGGCAGGGGCAGTTCCGGCCCCATGACGCCCGAGGCGGGAGCTCTCCACTGCGGTGCTCTGCATGTCCACGGCATGCCTGATTCCTGCTCCTGGCCCCGCCTCGTGGCTGCCTGCATCCAGGGCTGTTTCGCCGAGTGCCTGAGGAGAAGGGAAACGTCTGAGCAGCACGTGCGGTGGGTACAGTGCACAAACGCAGAACAGACCCTCCTCGTTTTCCATGAGGAATTTCCATTGCAACTGCAAGACTGTGATGGAAGGACCGACTCTTTCTGCTTTACTGTGACTTAATCTTGTTTTATGGAATCAGTTGGGCCCATTCAATTAATATAAGGCAGGGCAGCGATCATAGGAGTTCCTGACCTGGGGGCAGGGGGTTGTTTGAATGACCTTTTGTGGAACATGCTTTTGGCAGCAGTTTCTGTTGCTGCTGCTTTTATTTGTATGCTGCCCCATAGCGGAAGCGCTCATAGTTTGTTTCATTTTTTAAGCTCATCCTTTCAAATGAGGGGGAAAAGCAAGTGGACACAGACCAGTTTTGGCTCTATCAGTGCTGTTTGGGGATCAAACTGTTCTTTTAAAAGCTGGCTTCTCCACATATGCATCTCCCACAGGCTGCTGTAAGATGAATGGACTTTTCATAGAATAGAAGAGTTGGAATGGGTCAGGAAAGCCATCGGGTCCAACCCCTGCTGTTGCAGGATACCAGGTTATGCCATCCCACTTTGATGGTTGTCCAGTTTCTTTTTGAATGTCTCCAGTGTGGGAGAGCCCACCACCTCTCTAGGCAGCTGGTCCCACTGTCGTATTGCTCTGACAGTGAGGAAGCTCTTCCTGATGTCCAGCTTGAATCTGGGTTGTCGCAGCTTGAATGGATGATTCTGTGTTCTACAATCTGGCCTCATCAAGAAGAGATCTTGAGCTTCCTCTTTGTGACAGCCTTTGAGGTACTTATAGAGGGATATCATGTCCCCCCTCAGGCTTCTCTTCTCAAGGCCGAACATGCCCAGTTCTCTCAGTCTCCCTCATAGGGCAGCATTTCCAAATCCTTGATCATTTTTGTTGCCTTCCTCTGGACCCGTTCTAATTTACCTGCATCTTTCTTAAATCTTGGTGCCCAAAACTGGACACAGTATTCCAGGTGAGATCTGACTAGTGAGAAGTATAGAGGAACTACTACTTCTCGTGATTTGGAAGTTATACAGTACTTCTGTTAATGAATCCCAAAATAGCATTTGCCCTTTTGGTGGCTGCATTGCAGTGTGGATTCATGTTTAGCCTATTGTCCACGATCACTCTGAGATCTTTTTCTTTTTCAAGTTTCCTTGGGAGCTGCCGCAGCCTTGGTGCAGGGCTTCCTGAAGAAGCCCTGTGTTGACCTCCCTTTTGCCATGAGTGGAAGGGACTCGGTGCTTTCCAAGTCCTTCCCTCGACTCTGCTCTTCCCTCTGGACAGGGGAGGCAAGTGACAAGGGAGCTCTGCTCCATCAGAAGCCCCCACCTTGGACATATCCAAAGTTGGGGCTTCCCACCTTGGGGGGCCCACCTTGGGCATACCCAGAGCCACAGCTTCCCAAAGGCCTTCTCTCCCACCCATCTCTCCCACAATCAAAGACTCTGTTCTGCAGGAGCAGCTTAGGTGGGGCTGAGTAAGGGAGGCCCTGGATGTAAATGTCCTTGGCTAATGCCTGTGCATATGAATGCCCTTCAGTGTATGTGTGACTGGGGGGTGGGCGGGTGTGCCAGGGGCTTTGCCTGTGTTTCTGTTTCTTTGTGTGAATGTCTTTGGACTGTGTGGGTGTGTCTGTCGGTGTGTATATCTGTAGGTATGAATTTTGCTGATGTTCAACATTCCATGAAAGAAAAGAAAAGAAAAGAAAAGAAAAGAAAGAAAGAAAGAAAGAAAGAAAGAAAGAAAGAAAGAAACATGAAGAATGGAAAGCATGTTTTGAAGGAACTGCTGAAGGATCAGATCATAATTCTTTATTCAAGACTTGGTACACATCTTTTTATTTAAAGGCTATCCAGGTGGCTTGTGGTATTTAGAAATTATCTATGGAGCTGCATGGAATTGCTCTTAGGTTTTGAAAAATCCGATCCAGGTTTGATTCATTTCCTAGGGACATAACTATGTGGGCAAGTGCTCAGCGAAATAAATAGCACACTCTCTAAACTTGCGGTTGTGTTCCCAAGGCTGCTTTTCGCTGCTGCTGCTGCTCTTATTAATACAAGCACCGTGCGTGGCTGTGTGGGTTCCCTTTTCCTGCGCAGACACACTATTTTGTCCTCATGATCTAAAGCTGCTAGATTCTCTGCAAGGGGAGTCACTGCTGGATAAGTCGAATGTGGAACAAAAGAAGTGCTTTTATGGCTTGCTCTTGAATAAAAAAAAAAACGAAGCATATTGTTCCAGAGGCGTGGTTTGGTGTGAATTATTGCTGTTTCTGTTGTTATTACCACATGCAGGAGGGTGGATTTTGGATGTTCTCAGAACATGTTGCCATTTTCAAAGACTACGTTTTGGGTGGGCTCTGAGAATATCATCTTTAGCAGCAGAATGATTTTGTGTGTATTTCTCCCCATGTTGCACTATTGATCTTAAAATGATTGGTTTCTTTGTGTGGCAGGAGTGGTTGCTGGAATGGGAGCTGTGTGTGGCTGTATGAATGCCCCACCACTTGCTTCCCCTTCCAGTCTTTAAGCAAATGTGTCTCGGTTTCTTTTTTCTGTAGAATGGGTTCCTAGCTTGCTGGAGTCTCAAAGGGCTTCTCAGCTGCTTGTGAACACCATGGCCTCTCCTCATGACCCTCCTGAGCCTTTCACGGCCTGCCAGCTGCCCTACCTGCCTCAGTGGGCACCAGCCTCCACTGCCCACACCTGACCCACACCAAGAAGGGTCCGCAAATGAGCTGAGACGGCTGAGGAGAGAAGAAAATGGTGTACATTCCTCTTTTCACTTTCAGATATTTCGGAGGCTCTGAGGTCAGAAACCTCTGCAGTGAACAGTAGGATTGCTTTGTTAAAGGTTAACACAATTATTCTTTTGAAACATGCAAACAAGATATAATAACCAAGACTTTAAAAATGTAATGATTGCTTAACTTATCAGTGCATCAGCTATAACTAAAAGAATTTAATTAATATGGGAAATATAGCTCTTATAAACAAAACTGCTCTCAAGTGGAGGAGGAGAGAACTCATGCCCAAGAATGAAATGAAACATTCAAAATACCATGAGCATTATCTGTTTAAACAGTTTAAGCATAAGATGCCAGCCAAAGGCTTACTAACTGAGATTCTTAAGTAAAAAATAAAAATAAATCAGAAACATTGGTGTAGATACTGATGAGAAACAACTCTGCCACCTCAGCAGGTAAAAAGTTATTCAGTTGATCTTGCTGTTATCTTAGTGGATTGTCTTCTCCGGTCTAAAACCTCCTTGGTATAATTTGGATAAAGCATATTGTTAGAAGAACCCCACAGAAGCTCTCTTCCCTGCCTCTTGTACAGAGCATATATTCTTGAGCTAAAGCCCATAAAAAATGAACAATAACAGGTCTCTCTGCTGAACCTTGCATGGAACCGAAAACACAATAGGCTCATTCAATATCGAGCTGAAAATCTGGTAGCAAGACCAGCAACCCTTGTGGAAACATGTCCATAAACCCTGCCAAATGGACCTCTATTGGCTATGCAGACTGTTCCCGAAGTCCATTAATATGCAAATCAGCTCTTACAGAAGAGAAATGTAAGCAGATATTATACTGCGATAAGCTATCATTGCTGTCCCTTGACCTGAAACATGGATCCTCCATCATTAGGGTTGTAGAGATCTTTTTACATCTGTTTTGTGTTTCCTGGATTGTCAGGCTTCTTTTGTTCCATCATCTGTTCACTGATGGAATCCGTTTTTGCTTTTTTTCCCCCAATGTCCCAAACTTTCATTTGTGGACACTTCTGAAAATTTGCTTCCACAAATACATTCAAATAAACCTAACCCAAGATGTGCATTATCACACTTTAGCTTATTCAGGAAATGCAATTTTTTTCCTATTCTAATTTTTATTTCTCAGCTTTTTCTATGAATTCATCTGTGTAAAACTCTGGATAGTAAGAAAAAAAGGTCCACAAATCCTTACAAATCGCATGTCTTGAGAATAGCTAGTCTGCTGCAGACTTCCTGGGTCAGATTCATAGAAATCTGAACTCATTTATATTTGCTGTAGATTCTTCTGATAGCCATATGTGACACATTAACTTTTGCCTCCATCAGTTTAAGGCAAACTTTGGTAGAATCGGTGGATTCTTGGAGAGGTTGGATAAAATCCTGGATCTGATGCAGTTGCTCAAGCTGCTTAAACTGCTGAGATACCAGCAAGGACCTATTTTATCAGGATGAGAAGATCTTCTCCTTCTCCTGGAGGTGCTGTTGGCATTCCTGAGCCTTTCTTCACCTTCAGTGTAGCAATGATCACCCTAAAGCACAGCAGGCAGAACTGGAAAGAAAAACAGGCCTAGAACAATGTTGATGCAAAGCACCAGCATAGAACAACTTTGGATAGAATTTTAAGCTGGAAATTATTTATTATTATTTATTTATTATTTATTAAATATTTATTATTTGTTATTATTTATTTATTAAAACATTTTTATGCCGCCCCATTCGCCGAAGCCTCGGGGCGGCTTACAACAATGAGTTGTAAGGAGAGACACAAACTGTGGAGAGACACAAACTGTGACATGTTCATATTGCCATATTGGGATGTTAGCAGGCTGTTAATCAAACTACTCTGAGGTGAGCTGTCTTACCGGAGACAGCTTGTTTCTATCTTCATATGTTTAAAAAGACCCACACAAAGTCTCTTTGCTGTTGCAAACGCATGGGAAAGTAATGTATAAGCTGGGATTCACATTGGCTAGATGGAAGGATGAGCACTAGAAAACTGTTCCTGGGAAAACGAATTAGGCCATTTCCCAAAGCACTGCAGTCCATGTCAAATTCATTCTGCCCCGTGGCAAGGCAAGGCAAGGCAAGGCAAGGCAAGGCAAGGCAAGGCAAGGCAAGGCAAGGCAAGGCAAGAACCAGGGGAGGCTATGGACGTGGACTGGGCCCTTTAGCACCCAGCAGCATGATGCAGACGTGTCCTGAAGTGCAATTTTCATAAATGAGGACAGATCATTCTTTCATCTGGTGGGCCATGTATAGTATCTGTGTGCCTGCATGTGCACCCATGTTTCTGCAGTGTTTTGTCAGTCACCCAGAACTCTGCTTGTGAGCTGATCCTTCGCTCTGGTCCCAAAACTAAAAACAAGCCTTTGAAATGCAGTTCTTTTCTTGAGATTCCACAGACAGCAGAACAGTTTGCGTGCTAAACAGCCGTTTACCTGAGCTGAAAAGAGAAGCCTCTGCTCCTGTCAGGAGCTGAATCCAAAGTGGAAATTCCCCTCAGTCCCTTCCTTTGTGAAAAGCTTCTGGCTCCACCCTCAGGGACCCTTGCACCCTCTCGCTCATTTCTGCCGACGCCGCCTCACCGAGCCAAGGACTGGGCCTCCGCGGCTCCCTCGTCCTGCCTGAACACCCGGCCTCCCCTTCCAAATCAGGCTGAGTCTCATGCTTGGCCTGAGAAAATTCTCTAGGCACGGTTGAAGGCGCTCCAAAGGCTCCACCCCTGCCCCCAAATCGCTCCTGCTTATCTCCAGGATCCAGCAATGACTCCGACGGAGCAGCCCATGATGTGCAAAAGGCTGGCCCCTCGCTGTGACACCCTCCCCCTGAGCATCTCTGTACATGCAGTACTGGCCTTGCTTTCTTGGCACTGCTTGCTTAACTGACAACCTTCAGAGTGCCTGAGTGTGGCCGATGCCAAGCAGCACGGTGTGGGGATCCTGGGGCTGACTGAAGGGATAGTGAGTGGCCTGCCATCACAGGCCACTTCACAGGCTCTCATTGGCTGCCGGCTTCACACCCAGAAGGCACCGTTGGAAGAGGGAGGGCTCTATTGTTTGGGAATAGATCTTGGTGGTGGCAGCTTGGATGACAGGCCCTCTTTGGCAACTCGGCTGCAAGGTCAGCCTGTCCAGAAGCAACCACAGCTGTGCAAGGAATGGTGTGTGGACACAGGCCTTCTGACATGGTCCCACAGTGGCACCGAAGTCCACGCAAGAGGAGCTGGGTGTGGGGCTGATTTCAAGAGAGAAAATCGGCCCCCAGGGCACTCAAGGTGTCGTGTGTTTGGTGGAAGAGCCTCAAAGGTTGCAAGTCCCAGATTTTGTTATTCAGAGGAACTCTTAAACTCTAGGCCAATCATGGGCAACTTCAGTAGGTCTTAGAGAATTCTTTTTTCTTGTCCCTCCATGAGTTCCACTCCATGGTGTATCATGAAGTCTATGGAGCAATCCACGCCATGGCACTAGGGAGTCTAAATTTTTCTCATTTTCAAGCTAAAGCTAACTGTCTGGATACTCACAGAGTATGGAACTCCCCAAGTTAGCTTGCAAAGAAGCTGATGATACCCAGCTCTACCTCTCATTTTCCACCAATCCAGGTGAGGCAGTGGCTGTGCTGAACCGGTGCTTAGCCGAGGTAATGGGCTGGATGAGGGCCAATAAACTGAAGCTCAATCCAGACAAGACGGAGGTCCTGTTGGTGGGTGGCTCGGGATGGGGGACCTGGGCCTTGTCCTAAATGGGTTGCACTCCCTCTGAGGGGACAGGGTTTGCAGCTTAGGAATGCTCCTCAACCCTGAGTTGTCTTTAGAAGCCCAGGTGATGGCGGTGGTGAGGAGCGCTTTCCTTCAGCTTCGGCTGATCCATCAGCTGTGTCCCTTCCTGGAGAACGACTGCCTGGCGACGGTGACACATGCAGTGGTAACTTCCCGATTAGATCTCTGTAATGCGCTCTACGTGGAGCTATCCTTGAAGACGGTCCGGATACTTCAATTGGTGCAGAATAGAGCTGCCAGGCTGCTGACGGGGACTGGGCGTTGTTCTCACATAACCCCAGTTCTCCGTCAGCTCCACTGGCTCCCAATTGAAGTCCCAGGCCCAATTCAAGGTGTTGGTTATGACCTATAAAGCCCTAAACGGCTTGGGACCTGGATATCTAAAGGAACGCTTGCGTCCATATATGCCCTCCCGCCCCTTGAGATCAGCAACGGATGCCCTTCTCCGGGAACCCTCTGTGAATGATATTAGGAGGGTGAGTACCCGGAGGGGGGCTTTCTCTGCGGTGGCGCCCCATCTATGGAATGCGCTCTCCAGAGAGGTCCACCTGGTGCCGTCATTATTTGTTTTTCGGAGCCAGGCTAAGACCTTTTTATTTAAATCTTATTTTAATTGTTAAATTATTGTATTTATTAGGATTTTAAATTAGCCGAGAATGCACCGGGGGGGTTTTAAATGTTTATTTATATATATACATATATACATATATAGTGAGCCGCCCCGAGGCTTTGTTGCGATGGGGGCGGCATAGAAATATTTTAATAAATATATAAATAAAAATAAAGAAACTATGTTTGCCTCTTTGGGCACTGTAGTTGCTAACAGTGCCATTACAAAAGGAAACATCTGGGGGTCATTGGAGCATAGTGGAGGCTGCAGCAGGAACCTCCTGTGGTCCACAGCCTGGGTGCTTCTCATGGCTGCTCCAGCCCGGAAGGGGTTTTTCCACACACAGCCATGCAGGAGTCCTGTGGGGGAGTATCTAATGGTGGCAGAGAGCTAGCACAGTGGCTACTGGGCCAGAGTAAGCCAACACCTGCGCGATGAAATTAGCAGGATCGGGAGACGTGGCAATTAGGTGTCACCATTGACAGCAGCACTGCATTTCACTGGCAGAGCCCGTGGCGTTAGGTGCCCTGATCCGACGTTGGCTTAAGCTAGTCAACAGCCACGGTGCCAGCAGGAATGCAGCATTAGGCCTTTCCCACAGGGACGAGGCTGCTCTGCCTTCAGATGCTCTGGATGAGGAAAGCCAGCTTGGGAGAGGCCTTCTTGGAGTGGGAGACTTCCTGCTGCAGCACATTCACAGCTCTCCTACTTCCCTTCTACAGTATAGAGAATTTCATAATGAACATGGCCATCAATGTCACACACAACAATTGCCCTTGGACTGTATCCCTAAAAATGACTGTCTTAAAACAGGGACAACTATACACAATCCATTACTGGAAAGGAGTTACAGCTCTTTTGTGCCTGTGTGTACTCAGTAATCCAAAGAATAACCAATGAATTATTCTTCAATAATAATAAAAAGCCCAGGATTTTTATGAGCTTGTCAGCATCTTTGTTTTGTATTTCTTGTTTTATAATTAATACTGGCACACAAACACAATAATCACGCCTGCTTTCATGATCAAGGCCACTCTGTAGGAGACTTTAACTCTTTGAATGATTCCTTGCTCAGGGATGTATTTTCAAGTATTTGTGATAAGTTAACATGGAGTTTAAAAAAGAATGAAAACCTAAGTCACAATGAACAGCATAGAATTATAGTACAGCAAGTTAGATGGTTGATTTTATTGATAATAGCAATGCCTCTTAAAGGTTTACTGAAGCCCTTGAACAATTATTTTAAACCTGCTGAGAATTAACTTATCTGCTCTGCTTCAGGATGGACTTGCAGTTATGGCTGAATGGCCAATTTACAGTGAAGGGATTTGCACAAAGCCAGTACATGGTACATCTGATACGTTGGGGCCACTTTCAATTGCTGCAGGTGGCACTGTATTTTGTATGAGGAAAAATTGCTCGTGCGTGTTGGTTCACTGTGTGGAGCGGATTATTTTTCTTCACCACCATTTTTCTGAAGCATAGAATAAAAAACTCAGTCCATGGGACAAATTGGTGATCTTCAATTTCTGACCACATGGTAACAAATGTGTTATCGTAGCTGATATTCACTTTCAGGATATTTCAATTGGTGGCGTCCCAGATGTGGGATTCCCCTCTCGGAACAGTTTGCCTGGCAGCCACAATCGTTGTATTTATGTGCCATGCTGCAACTTGGCTTTGCTTCAAACTTTTAGTGCCTCCTTGTGAAAGGAAACTTGGTCAAGTGCAGCTAGTTGGATCTGTAAGTAATTGCAAAATCAACAATTTAACTCCTTTTTAACACAGAAGAAGTGCATAACAAGGAACTGAGGCTCAAGCGTCTGTCCCTGAAGCTCAACCACCATCCAGAGGGCAGGATCAGACAGCCGTAGACAACAGCAAAATGACTTTTTCCTAACACATCAGCAAGTCAACATTCTGCACTTTCAGTGTTCATTCATGAACACACTATTGGTCTTTATTCTTTATTTATTCTTTCCCACCCAGTTGGACCTATTGTATCAGGAAGATAAATTGGTCCATCTTGCTCAGAACTGTCTTGCTCTACTCTTGAGGACATTGGCTCTCCAGGCTATGAGAAGGAGCAGTCTTCCCCAGTCATGTTTGTAGATGCCAGGAACTGAAATTGGGAGTTCTGCATGTCAGACAAATGCTCCACCATGGAGGCACATCTCCTCTCCTGTTTCATCTGTATCTTGTATGCAACATAAAGAGCAATGCTATGTGGAGCTCTCTTTTCCTGTGTTTCAGAAGAGAAAGCAGCTAGGACTTTTGAGGTGGCATCCAGCATTGTCATTCAGTGAATGGAAGGGCTTCTTCCACGAGTGCAAGTCCCCTTCCTTGAACAGAAGCTCCTTCCATTTATGAAGCAACAATGTTTGTTAGTTTATTATTAAATTTATATTCCACAACCAATTAGTCCAACAAGATTCTCTAGGTCAGGTTGGCGAACCTTTTAGAGACCAAGTGCCCAAACTGCAACCCAAAACCCACTTATTTATCGCAAAGTGCCAAGACTGCAATAAAACCTGAAAACTGAGGTTTTAGTTTAGAAAAAACAACTCACAGTCAGTCCAAGCAAATACATATATATCCTTGGCAGTGCACTGTCCGGCCATGTGAAAGCTTGGACGAGTCACGGCTAATGAGTCACAGCTCATGATGTCATTGCCTGGCGCCACTACTCCTTTCCGAGCATGCGCATGGCGCCTGTGTGTGCTGTTATCCGATGCTCAGCTGCTGGGGCGGCTTGGCTCCCGTGCCGACAGAGAGGGCTCTGTGTGCCCGCTGTGGCGCATGTGCTATAGGTTCGCTACCACTGCTCTAGGTGGACCTACACTCAGTGTTTTGTGGACAACAGAGGTGGTAGACATTCTCCATTGCTTTTTGTTTTTCCAACAAGATGTGAATTTCATGAACAAAATAAGAAAGAACCAAACCTACCAAGATTTATTTTTATTTATTGATTTATTTTTGGATTTATATCCTGCCTTTTTCCTACAAAGGGCTCAAGGCAGCTTACATCATTCTCCTCCTCCATCTTATCCCCACCACCACAACCCTGTGAGGGAGGTTGGGCTGAGAGTCTGTGACTGGCCCAAAGTCACCCAGTTGGCTCCGTGGCTGAGCAGGGACTAGAACCCACATCATCTGAGTCCCAGTCCCGTGCTCTTAACCACTACGCCACACTGGCTCTCTTTGACTAATTGGCTTCAGTCAATCAGAAGCTAAAGAGCAAAAAAGAAATGACTGGCAAATATGAGTGGTAAAGTCATGTATAAAACACTGTTACTTCTACAAACACTTGGTGTGGCAAAGCAACTAGAAAGTCCTTGCCATAAGAGGGTTTTTTTGGTCCCAGGTCAATGAAAATGAAAATGAAAAAGTGGTATATATTGCTTTTACAAAGCTTTGTCATTAACTATATGCATATGATAAATAACTGGTTTCTTTTGTTTTTCACTGTATTCTCTTGAATACCTCTCCTGTATGTAACATATTATGCATTTTCTCTCCATTTTCATTTCATCCTTCAGTGCAGCTCCTTGTAAATACATTACAGGAACAACTCCTAAAGCATCTGCCTTGGAAGAACTATACCTGGTTCAGTGCCACTTTTCCAGGAACACAGTCCCTGAGAAACAATTTTAAAATTCTTTGCTTCAGAACAACAACCCATAAAGTTATAATCACAGTGGCTCCTTAACCAGCACTAGAATACTTGATACTCACCTAAAGTGCGCATAAAAAGCCATGGTGCAGCTAGATAATTGACGACTCCGAACAGAGTAGTCTTCTGAGGCCCTTTTAGATCAACGCCACCATCTGCTTTGTATGCTGCTTTTCCACAAAATGTGCTCAAAGCAGTTCACAGCCCAGCAACAACACAAAACAAGAAAGCACGCCGATACGTTGATCACAACAGAACACAATGAACAACCCAGACAGTGCATTTCACTAATACTAACATTAAAGCATTTCATTATAAAATAGACTGCAGCAACCATGACAGCCCAATTATTAATTATTGCTTAGCAGTAAAGTATAGCCCTAAAGTGCCCTTCTAGTACATTAAGGCATCAACAAGCAATACAAACTGCGAAGGCCTCCCCCAGAAGACCAAGTGCAGAAAATGGTCCCCAGCCTCAGCAGCTGATCTCTCCCATGCTCTGCCTTCTTCCTCTGGTGCAGCTCTCAAGGCCCCAACAGAGACAGGGCTGGTGGGCTCCAGCCTCTTCCCTGGTACTCTGGATTTTTCTGCTGTTGCCCATGCGTGTAACATCCATCGTTAAGCTCACAACTGATATTCCCCCACTCCTTTGACAGACATTCCGTGCTTTAATGGAGCAGGAAATGCCTGAGGTTCAAACTGGATTTGAAAAGGAAAAGAAAGAGATGCTCAAGAACATATTGCTATGATACATTGGCTATTGGAGCACACCGAAGTATTTCAAAAGATAATACTTTTATCAATATCAACTCCTGATAAAAGTGAAAGAAAAAAGTGCAAAAGCAGAACGGAAGCTGAACATTAAAAAACAAAAATCATGACTACAGAAGATTATGCAACTTTAATGTCAGCAATTAAGAACCAAAAATTGTGAAAGATTTGGCATACCTTGGCTCAGTCATCAGTTCCAAGGGAGACTGCAACCAAGAAATTCAAAGAAGACTGAGACTCAGAAGGGCAGGAACAAAGGAACTAGAAAAGCTAGTCAAGTATAAAAAGTTTCACTGGAGACCAAGAGCAAAATCATCCACACTATTGTATTCCTGATCACTGTGTGTGTGTGTGAAAACTGCACAGTGAAGAAAGCCGACAGGAAGAAAACTGAAGTGTTCAAAACATGATGCTGGAGGAGAGCTTTGCGAATACCCTGGACGGATGGAAAGATGAACAAGTGGGGCCTGATCAAATCAAGCCAGAGCTTTCCCTAGAAGCAAAATGACAAAAGTGAGGCTTTTGAAAAGGCATCTCATGAGCAGGCATATCATGAGAAGGCAAGACTCAGTGGAGAGGACAATGCTAGGAGAAGCTGAAGGCGGAAGAGGAAGAGGAAGAAGACGGCCAACTATGTGATGGCTCAGTCCCGCGAAGGAAGCCACGGCCTTGAGTGTTACAAGAGCTGAGCAGGGCTGTCATTCACAGGGCCACTGTAAGTCGGAGAGGCTTTGACAGTGCGTAACTACAACAACACTAGTGATGTAAATCATAACTCAAGCCTAAACTCCAACTCATCCTGTTCGGTTTCAAATGTTTGTCAGGGTCTGGAGAGCACAGCCGGGGCATCACTAGAAAGTTACCATGGTTTGGTTTAACTGGTCTTAAGGAATAAGGTGCTACTTATGAAAATGAGGACAAAAGAGGACACGGTTTTGCATACCTGGATGTCGATGCAAAGGTGCAAATGTAGACGGAATGAGTATACCTTGCATGGCAATGTGTGCCAGTGCGCTCATTCTGCAGCCCCGCCACTCACTGTACACGGGCAGCCATCCTTATGGGCTGTTACCTTTACACTGACATTGGACAGGGCAGCCCTTCAGACAGAGGCTGGTCCTCGGCAAAGGAAGGCACCTGCACCAGAGTTAGAAGGCACACGGTACCAGAAGAGTTAAACGTTGTGCTGGTTACTCAGCTTGTTTAGGCAGTCAGATGCAATTGGGTGCTTTAGGTTTTTCTTTTTCTGCATTTTCCTGAGAAAACCCTGGTGATTATACTCCTCGGGCTTATTAAGAGCATGCCCATCTTACTGAACCACGAGCCATTTGGGGAAAACAGCTCCCTCCCCGCTTTTCTTGGTACCAGGAAGCAGTAAAATGTTTTGAGATGTTATTAAGTCTTTATATTACAAACCCAAGATTCCACCTTAAAAATGTTCCATACTGTACATTGCATAGCCTGGGGTGCTGACTAGCTGCCAAATATCTATCAGAGAGTGATTTATGATATATGATACGTTCCGCAGCCCAAGTGGCGACCGTTTAGTTGAAACATGAGAAAGGAGAGGCCTTGTGCTCTCAAGACCACGATGACAACTTTCTGTTTGGTTTGCGAGGGAACATGCAGTACAAATCAGGCCTCATTTTACAACACTAAAACTTAGGTAAAGAACAAGGCAAAATGAAGCGAAAGGACAGGCTTTTAAAAGTTATTTTTCAAGCACTTTTTCACATTCTCTCGACACTTTGTGAGATATTTTCTTTTGCTGCTTCTGCTAGCTGGTGCAGCTTCCGGAATGGAAATGCAGCAGTCCAGTTCTGACTATTCCTCCCTCCCTCCCTCCCTCCCTCAGCAGTACAAACATATTCTAAAGAGGAGATGTCATACTCACCGTTGAAAATGAACATGTGGTTTCCTTTCAGCTATGGGTCCTCAGTGTGTGCGTGTGCATGTGCATGTGTGTATGGGTGTATGGTTTTCTTTCAGCTTTCAGGCTCCGAGTATTTTGTTTTGTTTTGTAAAGCAGTTTGCTCTGTAGCTGGGAAGTACTCCCATATGGCTTTCAGGGTATGCAGTAAATCATGCTTTGGTAGAACAATATGGCCACTGACCTCCGGGGTCTCCAACAAGAGAATTCCTTGAGGCATTATGATATCGGCACAAAAAGCTGCCTTATTTATTTGAAAGAGGCACACAAAGCTGCAATCCCCACAGCTAGTTTGAGTCTAAAAATTCAGAATGAAAAAAGAATGTTATAATAAGGATGACGCTTCCTGGTATTATGAATCTGTATTGCCTTTTTAGTCGTCAAAGAGTTTAGACCAGGAAGAATGCTTGGTTGATTATTAAGAATCCTGTATTGTTGTGAAAAGGAGCCTACCATCTAAACAGGAGATGGCAAAGAATTGGGAATGTCATATTCTTTTTTCATTGCTTATGTTCTGCATTTTGTATGCTACCAATTTTAAGTTCCATTTCCATTTTTCCAGAAATGATGCTTAAAAACTGTTTTAATAGACATGTTACATATATGTTCTTGCTCTGAAGTGTTGTTAGTAACACGATAGTCTTCTGATTAAGTAGGGAAAGAACATGTTGGTGTGTGCAGGGTTAAAATTGCTCTGTTTGTTAACGTTAGCGACTGCTCAGGTTTGAATGCCACCTTTTAGACTTTAAAATGTCCATCCTTTTCATTTCATTATGTAAGACACCTACATATGAAGAGTTGTGTGCGGAGTTGCACAGGATCAATGGCGCTGTCAGAAGTGGAATTCTTTATCCCCACTTCTCACAGTTGTTCCTCTGCTGCCCTATAATGCCACAGAGAATCAAAAGACCCTACTTAACAGTTGAATGGTGGTGTGTGCGGGGAGTGAAGAATCCTCCAAAAATGAGTGGAGAAACTTCCACAAGCTGATCTTTTCTTTTCATGGAGAGTCCTCTTGCAGAAGGTAGCTCCTAAATACAGTCCCTTCTCTTCTTGCAGTGTCTACATTCAGACAAGAATGTCCTGTGTAACTCAATAGCTAAAACTGAAACACAAATTTAGCCATACTTTAGTTTTCTGCTCTTAAAATTAGGGATGTATGAGAAATTTGTTTCAGTTTGGCTTTGATCAGGATATATTCAGTCCACACCTTCTGAACTATAGACTCAACTGCAATCAGCCATCAAAGTCCACACAATTCTAAGTTTGTGGTGTGATTTGCAGACCAAAAGAAAACTGTGTTTGACAGCATGCATACAGTTGAAAAATGAACACAAACAAACTTTAATCAACGGAAGCAGAATGTATACATTTCAAAGATGTGCATAATTGATCCATATACTTGGAATAATTTGCACAAAAGTACACACACATTTTCATACCAAATGCGTGATTATAGACATGAGAAGACAGAATGAGCTTCAAGAGAGAATTTAGATGAACTCTGCTTTTACTTGGAAGCACATCCTTAATCAATACGTAAGAGATGGAAGAAATGCTGTAGGCTGCTTGAGTCACTTATTGCTAAGTAAAACAACCAAATGGAAATTCCTGGTGTTCTTTTTTAATGTATGCAGGTTTACAAGGTAGAGATCTCTTTAGAAACTACATATGTTCTCACATTTAAGCTATATGTCATAAGAAACAGGGTGTTGGCACTGATAACAGCACCTTTACATTGAGGTGCCTCTGCAAAGTGCTGTTATCCGTGTCCCAAGAAGTTGCATATTGCCCTAACTATTAATTAGCAGCATTGATTTTGGTCCCTCGACATTTGTTGATTACATGCTGCAGAAGGGCATGGGAAAAACGCGCTGTGAGGATGCCGTCGTTAGTGGCAGCCCATTCAGCATTTCGTGCTACATGGAGTTCAGCTGTTAGGCACAGGCTTATGATCTTGGACGTTTCATGGAGAGTCACCATGGCCAGAACCTGAGCATCTGGACATGACTATCCATTATAGTGTCTCTTAAGAATTAGATACCAGTGGGGAGATGAAGATGACACTGTCTGAGGAATGAGGTTCAGGCTTCCCAAATTTGTTTTATAAACCATTTTAGGAGTTGGGTTCTGCCCAAAGCTGCATGTACAGTCCTGACTCTTTGGCTGTTCCAGATGGTATTACCTTTGAAGGCCTCTGAGAAGCTGTAACTGTTTTAGAATAAAAGCAGCTGCTATTAAGGCACTAAAATAACTTTTCCAGCAATTTTCTTATGTTTGGACATTGAACACAAGTGTAAGTACTGAGCTTTACAATTTGAGCAGTTGGCTTTAGCAAACATCCTGTCTAAGAAAGCCGGCACTCTGTGTTCCAGGATGATTGGCAGGAAACCGTTTGTTTGGGGAAGGGGAAGATGGACATTATAAAAGCGTTGCAAACTTTGCAAAAACAATGTGGGGGGACAGAAAAATCACAGTAGCTTTTTAATTAGACTTACGGGTGGGGGTTCCTGTAGGAGAGAAGTGCGCTCTTTCTCTCTCTCTCTCTCTCTCACATGCACCCTTTGATGAAAGCAGAAGAAAATATGATAGCTAGCATATACATGCATATATAAAATATAATTGGCGCTAGCAATACTTTCAGTGTGCACAAGGGAAATAGTAGTACTTTCAGCAACTGCGGACTGTGGCTTGGTGCCAGAATCTGCTTCCTGTGAGGGGAAGAGAACTTCTGTGAGCAAAAGGGTTCTTCTCATGGGAAGTCCACATACCCGGAGTTTGGCGATCCGCATCCCACCGCAGCTCACCCCATTCAGCAGGTCTCTGACTCATTGTGTCGGTGACTGGAGGGCCAGCTGTGGGAAGGAGGAAGCAGAGAAATCCTCAGCTGACGCCACCATTGATCCAGTTCAGATCTTGAGACAGAATGCAGCTGTGCCGCATACACAGCTGGATCTGGGATTGCCCCTTCTACAAAAGGAAAGATTCCACCTGCGGAAAGTTCCCTTCTGGATTTCTGGGGATCCTTCCATCCCATGGCTTACCTTCTTACTGTGTAGCAATTTCAGAGGGCCAGAGAGTCTGCCATGGGAAGGAAGGGAATGGGAAGTTGTCTTCTGCCCCTGCAGTTAACCTGCATTCAGACTTGCTCCAACAACAATCTGCTCTCATCACATGGTTTTAGTTGTTTTGTTTGCTTTTGTTATGAGCCATCAAGTCCTTTCTGACTTATGGTGACCCTATGAATGAAAGTCCTCCAAAACATCCTGTCTGGGGGCAGCCCTAACCAGCTCTTTTAAACTCATGGCTGTGGCTTCCTTTGCCGAATCGATCCATCGCATAGACCATCTTCCTCTTCCCCTTCCACCTTTGGCTTTCTCTAGCATGATTGTCTTCTCCTGGGAGTCTTGCCCTTAATTATTTTAGCCATGCCCAGCCAAAGGCTGGACTGATTGCTTGATTGAGTGGCTATGCCACCCAATAGCTAAAGATTTCTGAGGGGATGCTTGTGTTGGCACAGCTGAAGCCTCCAGAAATGCGTGGCAAGCAGGTGGCTTTCTGGGGATGCCCATGGCAATATTTCCAGTGTCCTCCAACAGGGCAGGTTGCATGGCTGAATCAGGCTGCACTTTTCTGGTTTTACATTCTGTACTAGATGTCACAAATTGCTGATATCATCCCACGGAACTGAACTCAGATGAATACTCATTGTCTAAAATGTTAAGTGGCCATACAGTGGCAACTCCCAGATTTCTGTCTGGCATAGTAGCATGATGTAGTTTTTGTATATGTAGTAAACTATTGCCTTGGTGGGTCCACAATACATAGTAGCATGTTGTCCAAGTCTCATCCAAGCTTATTTATTTATTTAGGAAGCTTCTATGCCGCCCCATTCGCCAAAGCCTCGGGGCGACTCACAACAATAAATAAATACTAACAATATAAAGACAATATAAAACAATATAATTTGAGACGACCTGGCCAAAGATGTAAAATAAATAAATAATATTAGCAATTAAAATAACATTTAAATAAAAAGGTCTTGGCCTGGTGCCGAAAAACAAATAACGACAGTGCCAGGCAGACCTCTCTTGGGAGCGCATTCCATAGATTGGGCGCCACCGCAGAGAAAGCCCTCCTCCGAGTACTTACCCTCCTAATATCCTTCCCGGAGGGTTCCCGGAGAAGGGCCTCTCCTGCTGATCTCAAGGGGCAGGCGGGCATATATGGACTTGTCTTTCTGCTGACGCTTAGCTTGTCTTTCTGCTGAATCTCCATCAGCTGAAGATCTCATGGCACAGTGGTTTCTACACATACGGAATTCTATCTGGCAATGGTGAAACCACTGCAGAGAGAGGACTGTGGCTCCACATAGACTTAAGAACCCATATTCTGCCACTTGGGTCCTTTTAGCAAAAAGAAGAATGAAAAAACCACACACACACACACACACACACACACACACACACACACACTAACCTCAGAGAGCTGCTAGCCTTTGGCCTATGTGCTGAGTGGTGACACATGACTTATGGACTCGTTGTTGAAACATACAGGATAGTGGTCAAAAGGGCAAGAGGTCAGTGCTGTGACAAATTTAATTATACCAACAGTCTGGTTCGTAGAGGATGCAGGGAAGTGATAAATAGTACTAGTTAAGTGCATAGTTTCTGTGGCAGATGCTTGAGTCTATTTAAAGTAAGCAATAATTTGATTTTCTGAATTGGTAAAACCATGGCTGAACTATCTCGTCCTGTTTTGTAAAGGCTCATGCAGCATTGAAAGGGGGACATTAGCATAGCCATGTTTACTAGTTTACTTTAGCCTGCGGAGAACAAACAACCTGGTACGTCTATCGCGGCATTTAGATTTTACCGCTCTATATGCAGGTCTGGGGAGAATGGGAACAGCATGATATGAAACAAGATATTGATTAATTTCATGCTGATTGCTGGGTAATGAAAGTTCTTCCTGGCGTTATGAAAAGGCTATGAATTTAATAGCATTTTTAATGCAGATGCAGTGAATCTCTACTGTTATGTGATTCCAGCTGGCGTATGAGTGTCAGGACATCAGCTATGGCAAGACATCCTAAGTAAGGGCAGAAAGAGGACGGGCAAAAATGAATATCCAAGAGCAAAGTGGGTTTTGTGCTGATCCAGATTGATGTCAGTCCATCTAAATGTCTTCTTAACTGCATGCAGACATACCTCAGAGATGCTGGGGTTCGCTTCCGGGATCCCCGCAATAAGCAAATATTGCAATAAAGTGAGTTACAGGAATGTTTTGGTTTTTCAGTGCCTACGAAAGTTATATTTACACTGTACCAGGAGCGGCCAGATTTGCTCAACAGAAGAGCCACATCTGGTAAATGCCGGATGCTTGAGAGCCACAAGTGGGCACCCGCAACAGGGAGTGGCGAGCCGCAAAGTAACCTCAAGGAGCTGCGTGTGGCTCCCGAGCCTCGGTTTGGCCACCCCTGCACTATCCTGTAGTCTATTAAGTGTGCAGTAGCATTACATCTAAAAAACCCATAAATTTTAAGTTTGCCGTCTTATATGGATGTGGTTTGTGGTGCCCCAAAACAATTAAACTAGTAACATCAAAGTTCCCTGACCACAGATCACCATAGCAAATATAATAGTAATTAAAATGCTTGAAATATTGCAAAACTTACCCAGACATGACACAGCGACATGAAATGAGCAGATGCTGTTGGAAAAATGGCACCAAGAGACTTGCTTGACACAGGGTTGCCACAAACCTTCAGTTTGTAAAAAAAACCCAACACAATATCTGCGAAGTGTAGCACAATAAAATGAGGTATAATAGGACCCATGTACCCACATGGATTGCTTCCAAGCCCCCCAGAAGGTTCCTGAAACCACAGATAATAGCAAACATGATACAATCCACTATACAATAGCAAGCAGGCACTTGCAGGCAATAGCAAAGGGCAGGAAGCTGCAAATTAAACTCAAATAAATTATATACATTTCTTTTCCACAATTTTGCTCATTCCACATAAAGACTTCCTTTGGCATTTTACAACTTCTCTTTGGAATTTTGCAGCACTTTACGACATCTCTTTTGGGCCAAGGTCAGTCATGGGCACCTGAAAATGTGGTAACCGAGTCAGCAGATACGGGAGTCCTGCAGTACGTCTGTATATATAAAGACTGTGAAAGTTACACATTTCTCTTGAGCAATGAGGTTGCACGTTGTGTCTAAATCAATGTCATAATTTCCCATCAGACTGTATCTTTATGCTCGAGATGGAAAACACATGCCTCCATTTTGATGTAAGAAGCTATCCTCCCCACGGCAGCCTATCCAGTCCCCTGAAAATGCAACACTGAGAACTGGGCCATTCCACGAGGGGGTGGGGGAGGTGACCTGTGTTGGGAGGGGATCCTCAAAATCCAGCAGGGAGCCCTTCCTTGAGTGGAGCCATTCCTTTTGTGGGATGTCCCTTTCTCTTGCAGAAGGCAGAAGATCCAACCAAATGGGCTCAAACAATCACATGGCAACCACAGCAATATGAAAGATTGGTTCAAATACAAGCCAAACTGTCCTCATTTCCAAAGTCCTACTAAATAAATGTTAGTCATCATGTATTTAGCCTCTGAGTCCTGTGCTCTCCAAAATTTCAGATCTCTAGGTAATGAATTTCACAGTCAACTTGCTCCAAGCTTTTGGCATGTGAATTTCCAGGAAAATATTTCAAGTTTTTCTTTGATAACAAGTGAGAATCACATAATATACATGTATTTTGCATGACGGATCATTCAACATGAAGCCCCTGGGCTACACCAGCTGTATGTTACAGTCCAAGTACATGCTAATTTCCACTGCCACCATCCCATATGACACTGAATTTATGAAGCACTTAACATAGTTTGTGCATGATGCACAACAAGGTTGCAAATTTCACAGTTCTGTGCATTTTAAATCTGGTTAGGGGTGGTGTTGTTAGTCGCGAAGTCGTGTCCGACCCATCGTGACCCCATGGACAACATTCCTCCAGGTCTTCCTGTCCTCCACCATCCCCTGGAGTCCACTTAAGCTCACACCGACTGCTTCAGTGACTCCATCCAGCCACCTCATCCTCTGCCATCCCCTTCTTCTTTTGCCGTCAATTGTTCCCAGCATTAGGCTCTTCTCCAGGGAGTCCTTCCTTCTCATTAGGTGGCCAAAGTATTTGAGTTTCATCTTCAGCATCTGGCCTTCTAAAGAGCAGTCAGGGTTGATCTCTAAGGCTGACCGGTTTGATCACCTTGCAGTCCAAGGGACTCGCAGGAGTCTCCTCCAGCACCACAATGCAAAGAAGATGCCTCAATCTTCGGCGCTCAGCCTTCCTTATGGTCCAAATTTCACAGCCATACACTGCAACTGGGAAAATCATAGCCTTGACTATATGCACTTTTGCTGGCAGGGTGATGTCTCTGCTTTTTAGTATGCTGTCAAGATTTGCCATAGTTTTCCTCCCCAGGAGCAAGCGTCTTTTAATTTCTGGGCTACAGTTCCCTTCTGCGGTGATCTTGGAGCCCAGGAAAATAAAATCTGTCACTACCTCCATTTCTTCCCCATCTATTTGCCAGGAAGTGAGAGGACCGGATGCCACGATCTTAGTTTTCTTAATGTTGAGTTTCAAGCCAACTTTTGCAATCTCCTCTTTCACCTTCATTAAGAGGCTCATTAAGAGACCAGCCTCTTCACTGGTCTGCCATTAGAATGGTATCATCTGTATATCTGAGGTTGTTGATATTTCTCCCAGCAATCTTAATTCCAACTGGTGATTCATCTAGCCCCGCCTTTCTCAGGATGTGCTCTGCATATGTTAAATAGGCAGGACGACAGTATACAGCTTTGCCAAACTCCTTTCTCAATTTTGAACCAATCAGTGCTTCCATGTCCAGTTCTCACTGTTGCTTCTTAACCTGCATACAGGTTTCTCAAGAGACAAATAAGATGGACGGTTCTCCAATTTCTTTAAGAACTTGCCACAATTTGTTGTGATCCACACAATCAAAGGCTTTAGCATAGTCAATGAAGCAGAAGTAGATGTTTCTCTGGAACTCCCTAGCTTTCTCCATGATCCAGCGTATGTTGGCAATTTGATCTCTAGTTCCTCTGCCTCTTCGAAATCCTGCCTGTACTTCTGGTAGTTCTCGGTCCACATACTGCTGGAGCCTAGCTTGTAGGATTTTGAGCATAACTTTGCTAGCATGGGAAATG
>NW_025335550.1:13394256-13395237 GCF_004798865.1 Varanus komodoensis | reverse complement strand
ACTCCCATCTCTTTAAGGACTTGCCACAATTTGTTGTGATCCACATAGCCAAAGGTTTTAGCATAGTCAATGAGGCAGAAGTAGATGTTTCTCTGGAACTCCCTAGCTTTCTCCATGATCCAGCGTATGTTGGCAATTTGATCTCTAGTTCCTCTGCCTCTTCGAAATCCTGCCTGTACTTCTGGTAGTTCTCGGTCCACATACTGCTGGAGCCTAGCTTGTAGGATTTTGAGCATAACTTTGCTAGCATGGGAAATGAGTGCACTGGTGTGGTAGTTTGAACATTCTTTGGCATTGCCCTTCTTTGGAATTGGAATGTAAACTGACCTTTTCCAATCCTGTGGCCACTGCTTAGTTTTCCAAATTTGCTGGCAGATTGAGTGTAGCGCTTTTACTGCATCGTCTTTTAGGATTTTGAATAGCTCAGCTGGAATACTGTCGCCTCCACTAGCTTTGTTGTTGCTCAGACTTTCTAAGGCCCATTTGACTTCACATTCCAGGATGTCTGGCTCGAGGTCAGTGGCCACCCTATCGTGGTTATCAGGGACATTAAGCTCTTTCTTGCACAGTTCTTCTGTGTAATCTTGCCACCTCTTCTTAATCTCTTCTGCCTCTGTTAGGTCCCTGCCATTTTGGTCCTTTATGATGCCCATCTTTGCATGAAACGTCCCCTTCATATCTCCAATTTTCTTGAAGAGATCTCTGGTCCTCTTTATTCTATTCTTTTCTTCTATTTCTTTGCACTGCTCATTGAAGAAGGCATTCTTATCTCTTCTAGCTATTCTCTGGAATTCTGCATTCAATTGGGTGTATCTTTCTCTATCTCCCTTGCCTTTCACTTCCCTTCTTTCCTCAGCTACTTGTGAAGCTTCCTCAGACAGCCATTTTGCTTTCTTGCATTTCTTTTTCTTTGGGATGGCTTTAGTTGCTACCTCTTGTACAATGTTGCGAACCTCTGTCCATAGTTCTTCAGGCACTCTG
>NW_025335550.1:13385939-13394156 GCF_004798865.1 Varanus komodoensis | reverse complement strand
GTTGTTCATTGCTCCTCAACTGTGAACGGCTTTTTCTCCAGAGGGCTGATAATGCTTATGTGAGCAGTTTTTCAAGATCAAACAAGATGCTGTGGTGTTCTGTATGGCCACCATGAATCTTGACCTCCTGCTGAATCCCTGGAGGTCAAGTAACCCGGTCCTGTTCCTTGTCTCTTTGCTGCACTTGCTGCTGCTGGTGGGCAGAGGGCGGACGGGAAACAATGTACCCTCAAACGGGTGTCCTTTCAGCCATGCAGCACCAAGACAATCCAGCAAAAGATGGCACATAGCTCTGGCTCTGGATATTTTGAAGGCATATATTTGGCCTTCAATATGAAGCAAGATTTTTCTATTTGGGCAAGCCTTTACTATGGGGTATTTTAAAAATAGGCTCGTTTAATGTATTGTAAGCTGCCCAGAGAGTCTTGCAGCTCATGGGGCAGCAACATAAATAAATAATAAATAAATAAAGTCAGCTGTTAATGTATCATATCCAGCCTGAGCTTTCAGTGTTAGACTAGATAGAAAATCTGAATAAATACTAAAATTAGTTCCAATACATTCAAGCCATTGGACTGAATTGGAAAATCTGTTTGTAAAAGTTAATTTTCTGATTAGACCTTTTCTCTAATGCCGAAAGTGCGTGTGCATTATTAACCGTTTATTATGCTGGTTTTTCGTTTTTCAGTACAACACAACAGCAAATCCTTCCCCACCCTCTTTGTGCCCATTCTGCATATCGTTCTGTGCTTTTGAGTCTTCCTACTCATTGTCAGTCAGTGGATGGAATCCAAATGGAAATCGACTTGCACCCTTGCCCTGTTCCCCCAGCCGACAGCCTGTCCTGAGAGTTCCGTCCTCGACAGAAATATGATGATGAACGCCGAGGGCCACGGTGAGGACGGGTGGCAGGCACAGTGGATGTGCGGCTCGTAGGCAGCTGTGCATCCAGGTGTAACTTCCTTGGCGCCCTTCGCAAGGTCTGCATGGTTGTGTGCATGAGGGAAAGAGAATATGTGAGAAGCCTGGGTGCAACTGTGTGTGTGTGTGGGTGTGGAGAGAGAGATGTGGGATGAGTGTGTTTGCGGGTCATGGTAGTGAGAAAGAGAAATAATTCCCAGCTGTGAAATAGGCTTCTGCTGGTACTGAAAATGGGGGGTCCAAAGGCCTTCTCTGTTGGGGCTCAGTCCCCACCTCTGCCTTGTACTTAAGTCTTTTGGTCCAGTTGTAATTTGTGCTTCCCAACTGCTAGCGGAGCAGATCAGAGGAAGCTGCCCTGGCTGGTGTAGGGACTCTGGGATACAAGCAGCCAATCTCTCAGGGAGCGAACGATCAGGGAGAGCAAACAGGACTTTGGTGACAGAGTTGTGGTAGAAGAGGAGACAAAGGCAGGGAGAGATAAAGGAGTGAGGTGCCTGGACCAGCCCAGCAATAGTCTCTTCCGAGAGGCCATGTGCTTCTGAGAGCTGCAACCGAAAGAGAGGCCCAATTACTAGCAGCAGCTGTATGGGTAGAGTGATTCATTCTGGTTACTGACTCCTAGCTGAGCAGGTCAGAAGCAGCTACCCCAGCTGGTGCAGAGACTCTGGGACACAAGGAGAATGAGAGAGTAAATGGGAATTTGGTGGCAGAGTCTGGCAGGGGAGGTCCCGAACTTTTTTCCTTTTCCGTCTTCAGTCCCCCCACCCTTTGTTTTCTTCCTTTTAACACACCCCCAATTACTGGAAGGACTGTATTGTTAACCTTCAGGAAAGACACTAGAAAGCACTGGTTGGCACTACAGCCCCAGCAAGCTAAAATCCAAAAGGTAGCAGAAAGACTGGACCAAGACAACTCCCCAGTGGTGGTGACCTGCAATGTCTATGCTGTTTGTTTTCTTGCCTGAGGTCAACAAGGCCTGCAAGTGCATAGAAACAGAGCGAGTCAGAAGAGGTCTCTCGGGCCATCTAGTCTGACCCCCAGCTCCAGCTGGCTCCACTTATGACATGCCTATCTTGTGCATGTCTAGCCTATCCTTGAACACCCTCACCGATGGGGCCTCAACCACCCCCCGTGGAAGCCCATTCCACACCCTCGGGGTCCTAACTGTCAGGAAGTGCTTCCTGGCATCCAAATGGAACTTGCTTCCCTGAGCTTTGCTCTGTCGGAGTGTGTGTCCTGCCCTCCTCTGAAGGGGAGAACAGGTCTCCACCCACCTCTGTGTGACATCCCCTCACGTACCAATATGTCGCCAACAGATCTTTTCAGAGTCTCCTCTTCTCCAGCTTGAAGAGACCCAAAGAAGAAAAGGTGAGAGCACTAGAGCAGCAAGTGTCCATCCTCAAGGGAATACAAGATGCAGAGTTTTTAGATGGAGCAGTGCTTTAGGGAGAAAAGTCAAGAACTTTGGGGTGCAGATAGTTTTCAGTTCTTTCATTTCTTTGAAGGAGAATAAACAGGGAAAGAAAAATGCTCCAACAAATGCTTGGCTACAGAGGTGGTGCCTACATGGGATACTTGGATTCTGCAGCCATGGGCTGCACTTCCTGGAAGGTGGACTGCTGGCAAGGGATGAGCTGCACCTTACAGGAACTGGAAAGAATACATTTGGCCACAGCGTGAAGAAGGTCATCAGGAGGGCTTTAAACTGAATCCTACCAGGCAGGAAGAAGTACACCTGGGTGTAACAACAAAGGCATGTACGCAAGAGAGAGCAGCTGTAACAGTGCCCAGTAATAGCTTTCCAAAAAAATGTAGGAAGCCACACAGGGTCTTTGATGTCTATATAATGGGGTATACCATATACCCGATGGTCCTGTGGCCCCTTCCAGCTCTATTTTTTTATGCTCATGACTAGCCACGCCTCACATTGCAGCCCCTTAGAGCAGCCCCTGAAATGGGGCCCATCCCCTGCTCTAGTCTGACTTTACATTTGGCTCAGGATACCTTTTCCATAAGCATCCCACACTCGAGAATACATGGGAAGCACTTTGTGAAAGGACTCTGAAGCTTCTTTTGCAAAGAAAACCTCCTCAAGGGAGTGGGTACAGGAATGGCCTAAAGTGGAACATTTGAGTGAATGTTAAAAAAAGAGGCTATCTTAACTACAGAGCTGCTCTTGCAGCTTATAGTAAAACTGGCATTTACAACCCTATTAACAGTTTGGCTTAACCACACATGCCTCACAGTAAAATATATAAGGATATTAAAATATAAATATAAAAGTTATGTTTGTTATCAAATATGAGGAGCTCAAAGATTTAAACATACATTTCCAGTGCTTGGATAATTCAGTATAAAGGTGAGGAGAATAAGGATGCAGCGCAGCAATTCTTCCATTGGGTGTTATCAGGTTGCACTCATGAGAAATGGTTATAAATCAAACTATTACATTTAGGAAGGATTTCCATCAAACCTTATTTTGTTACAAATAGCAAGCATTATGATTCAACCAAAATAAAGCATATTTAGCACCCCACTGCTTTCTATAGAAAAGTTAAGAATGCAGTAAAATCTGCCCTTCTCATTAATGAGAACAGCAGCCTGACACTATGCATATTTACAAAGAAATAAGGACCACCTTGTTGAGTCATGCTTACATGGATGCGTAATTGCCAGCACAAACCTCTTAAATATTGGTTTAATCAAACCCCTGATGAACTAAAACTCTTCAGTATAGAAAAATACCCCCAATCTGTAGAAAGAAACATACTCAAGCCATTAGGATACAAGTCCCCTCTTATCTTAAACCACTCCCTTTTCTAAACTTACAGAAAGAAACTGTTCAAATCACCCCTTTGTTCCACAGAATGAGAAAACAGAATGCCATAATGGAAGCAGGTCCCAGTTTAGTTCACCTCCCGTTCTTCGTCGTGGCCTCTGTGCATCACACATATGGGTACTGTGCCTGCGCAGTGCCTAAGCCGGAAGATTAGAAAGCTAACGGTTTTTGGCAGGAAAACTCCGCTCCCCTCCCCCTTCGTGGTATAAATAGAGCAGAATGTCCGCCATTTTGCTCAGTCTTTGCGACCGCCGTTCGCTGTGCCTCGTGCCTGTTCGTCTCTCGCTATAGATCTGTACCTCTTCATTGTTTTTTCTCAAAAAGTTTAAACTTCTCTTACTCCAAGTTTATTCTTCTCCCCGATTCTGTCCGTTTTCTTCTTGAATTCTTTCTCTCTATATAAAAACAAAAATATTATCTTACCCTCTATACTGTCCTCTTTTCTTCATTTTTCCGCAATGGCGCAGCGGGCGGCATTCCGCAAATGTATTGAATGTGGATCTAAAATGTCGCTGGCCGATCCACGTGATCTATGCCTCCTCTGCCTCGGCGAGGGGCATAGGACCAACAAGTGTGGTCATTGCTTGGCGTTTACTGAGCAGGCGCGGAAAAATAGGGAGAATCGTCTCAGAAAGCTCCTATGGGATCAGGCATTAATGCAGTCCGACCAACTGCTCCTATGGCCTGCTTCCTCTTTGTCCGCGCCTCCTCAGCGCTCCTCCTCCACCGTGAGCGCTCCGGTGAAGCGTCCTTCCTCGACCTCTGCCGACCCTCCTCAGCGTCCTTCGGACGAGGGCGCTGCTTCTATGGGGGCTCAGTCACTGCCTTCTCCCCCGACTAAGAAACGGGAGAAGCGCAAGCATACCAGTCTGGATAAAACTTCCACCCATAAGAAGCTGAGGAAGGAAAAGGTGGACAAGCCCGCTCGCAAGAGCAGGAAACTTGACCGCCCAAAACAACAAGGCTCAGGTTCATTGGGCTTCTCGGTACCAACGGCCGCCACGGTACCGACCCCCTCGGGACCGGTCCTGCAACTCGTTATGCAGTTGACACCACCGGGATCTCCCAGGCCAACCACTCAGCCTGAGAGCGTGCCTTCCCAGCAACAGGAGGAGCCACTTCGGGAGTCCATCTCTGATGGCGAAATCAGAGACTCCCCGCTGAGGGAACACTCACCAACACCCATGCCACCGACTGAATCTCATGTGGCCTCACCATTACCTCCTAGAGGTCGCAGCCGTTCATCCGAGCGTCGAGATGAAAGTTGGTTGATTCTGGGATATGGTGCTCCCCCCGGCTGGGGTGGGTACCAGCCATATCCCTATTTCCCTCATGAGCAGAGATCACCATCGGTCCTGAGGGATGTGCCATCCACCTCCAGGCGTACGGAGGCGAGGCGCCCAGCCTCCCCTGAAACCTCCTCCTCCTCAAACAACGACCGGCCACACTACGTGGAAGACTCCGAGGACTTGGAGGTCGACTCCACATCCCCTGATGTGGCTGTCGCATATCAAGGGCCTGCTTCACCCGACGAACCTCATGTCTCGTTCACAGAGCTCATGTCCCGCTTGGTTCGTTCGCTTGAAATCGAAGCCCATCAACAGCCAGGCCCTTCGACAGATCGCTTCTATGATGTCGTTCGGGGAGAACAGTCCGCATCCATAGCTCTGCCGCTTATAACTACACTGCGCCAGGCTATGGTCCAACCCTGGGACCAACTGGCCCAACCACAAGCGACCGCCCGCAGATATGAGGCTATGTATAGAGTTCAGGACGATGACATTCCCTTCCTGCTCCGTCACCCAAAACCGAACTCTCTTGTGGTTGAATCCTCCCAGGACAGGGAGTCCAGGGGACATACCGCTCCTTGGGACAAGGAAGGGAGGAAAATCAATATGCTTGCATGCCGAGTCTATGCAGCCTCTGGACTCGGCATGCGTATATCGAACTATGAAGCGACACTGGCACGTTACCAGTACTTTATCATGCAGAAACTGGATAACGTCGCTTCCTCCCTTCCAACCACCAAGCGGACCTTGCCAGGGTTTTTATTAAGGAGGCGATGCAGGTGGCGGTACAACATCTGTCTACTGCTCGTCACCATGTAGACACCGATACAAGGGCCCTCGTCAACGCCATCTCGCTACGCCGACATGCGTGGCTGCGCAATTGTAATTTCCCCGATGAGATGAAGCGCAGAATCGAGGAAATGCCTTTTGATGGTACTGGTCTGTTCCACCAGAAGACTGACCGAAAATTAAAGGTGATTCATGAATCACGCCTAACTGCACGCCGCATGGAGCTCCTGCAAAAACGTAAGTGGCAGTGGCCCCGGTCATCCTACCGGAATCAACCATATTATCCGCACCAGCAAAACTACCCTCAAACCCAACAATACCAACAACAGCAGCGTCGGAGGCAGCAAGCACAACAGCGTTTTTCCCAAGGCCGTAGGCGATTCGATACCGATAAACGCCCACGTTGACGGCTTGCGCGAACCATCCTCTCTATTCCAGCACCACCTTCCCTTCTCCCTTTTGGGGACTGGCTCCAGGGCCGACTCCCCATTTGGAAGTCCATTACATCTGATAGGTGGGTGTTATCTATCATCTCGTTCGGATATAGAGTTCGATGTTATCCCTCCTTCGAGCCCGATTCGCTTCACACGTTCTTCTTCGATGCTACGCGATGAAGTCTCACAGCTACTTCTCAAGGGAGCGATTTGAAAATTGTCCTGCTCGGAAGGATTGCATGGATTCTATTCCAGATATTTTACGGTCCCGAAAAGGGACGGTGGTCTCCGTCCGATCCTGGACTTACAAACTCTTAACAAGTACATCAAACCAAGGAAGTTCCGGATGACCACTTTACAGAACATTCTTCCGTTATTGAAAAGGGAGGATTGGTTCGCCTCACTGGATTTGAAGGATGCTTATTTTCATATTTCCATACATCCTTCACACAGACGCTTTCTACGTTTTACTGTCGGATCAGACCTGTTCGAGTTTAACGTCCTACCCTTCGGCTTGGCCACAGCCCCTCGAGTCTTTACAAAGTGTATGGCGCCGGTATGCGCACACTTGCAGACTCGCGGAGTACAGGTTTACCTATACTTAGACAACTGGCTGATCGTCTCGCAATCCGAACAAGCTCTCTTGTCTGATATACAAATGACCTGTGCTTTGCTCGATGCTCTCGGCCTCTGCATTAACCATGACAAATCGACCCTTATTCCCACGCAGGTCATTGATTTCATCGGGGCACGACTCGACTTGACACGGGAAAATGCTTTCCTCCCACCGGAACGTCAGAATGCTTTATGCAGCCATATTCATCGGATTCGATTACACGGAACGGTTCCAGCCTTGTCCGTTCAGAGACTACTGGGGCATATGGCTGCTGCTATTGCCATTGTCCCGTATGCCAGGTTACGTATGCGACCCATTCAACTGTTCTTCAACACTGTTTTTCAACCGCAACAAGATCCTGCCACCAAGCAGATTCGGATCCCACATGCAGTCCTTCACACTTTAACGTGGTGGACCATCACAGACAACTTGTCGATCGGCACCCCGTTTCGACCACCTCGGCCAATGACGACTCTGTACACCGACGCATCCCTCCTGGGATGGGGTGCGGCATGTTCAGGACTTCGGGTCCAAGGTACACATCAACTTCCTGGAACTTCTGGTGATTTTCAACGCCCTCAAGGCTTTCGAGACTGTGTTATGCCGTCAAATTGTCCAAATTGCATCAGACAATATAGCGGCAGTTTTCTACATCAACAAGCAGGGGGGCACAAAATCTCCAGCCTTAGCACGCCTATCAATGGACATTTGGGACTGGTGCATACTGAGGAACATCACGCTTATGGCGGTTCACCTGGCTGGAACCGACAACGTCGAAACAGATACATTAAGCAGACAGATGTCGACAACCCACGAATGGGAGTTGGACAAACAACTTTGCAAGGGACTCTTCCGCCTGTGGGGTTATGCAGATGTGGACCTGTTCACCATGCGACAGAACAGCCTGTGTGCCCTTTACTGTTCCAGAGCGGGCGTCGGGCTGGGATCGATGGGAGATGCTCTCATGGAGCAACATGACTTTTTATGCGTTTCCTCCAATCCCACTTCTGACGAGAGTGGTAACAAAAATAGCCCAGGACAGGGCCACGGGGATACTAGTGACTCCGTGGTGGCCGAGACAACCATGGTTTACCACTCTCTTGCTGCTGTCCAGAAGAACGTTCCTTCATCTACCAACTCTCCCGCACTTGTTAACACAACAAGGAGGAGCAATCTGCCATCCGGATATATTCTCTCTGAAGCTAACAGCATGGTGAATCACCTGATTCACGTCACCAAGTCGGTATCGGGGACACCTCACGCTACGGGTGACCTCACTCAACACACGGTATATGCAGCCCCGACTTCGAATTCGACAGCGAATATCAC
>NW_025335550.1:13369221-13385839 GCF_004798865.1 Varanus komodoensis | reverse complement strand
CACGTAGTCAATCACTGTACACACACCCACACACGTCAGTTGTGTAACGAAACATAACAGTCGCCGCCTGCAGTAAGCACTCAGCACGCGACCACACGACCAATCACAAGCCGAGCAGCGCCAACACAACCAGCGCAGACCAAGTATGCATGCATCGGATTCGACACACAAGCAGCCCCCACGCACCGTTTTAATGATTTTGCCGCCGACCTGCTACACTCGACAGGGCGAGTCAAATCCACGTGGACCAAACATCAAATTTTCAACAGTTACTTTCAAAACTTGGAAAAATCTGTTGAAAAACGGTGCTGGAACTCTGTTCCGGTGCGTTCTATGACAAAAAAAGCACTGACCCTAATATTCAGGAATAAAATTGCTCAGACGTAGGCCAGAACAGATCAAGTTAATGACACCATTTGTTGCCAGCTGATTATGTCCTAGACATCAGAAAAGGTAAGTTATATAGCAAGTCATTTTTGCAGCAAATCCTGTACTCCCACATCTATTCTGTGCCTTTGCTTCTTATTTATGAGCTTCTTAACCTTTTGTATTTAATAGCATTTACTTTCCAATGCCTGATGCAAAGGTAATTCTTCCTGATCATTTTAACCATAGTAACGAGACATCAGGTGCCCAGGGGTTCCTCTTTTGTGGAACATTCCTTCTTCTCTTTTCACTATTGATACCTTTGTTTAAAATATTTATATATCGCTTTCTATCCAAAATCTTGAAAGTTTGCAGACAAATCAAAATCACAGTTAATAGTATTAACCATGCCATTTTGTTAGAGCTGCACCAAGGGAAAGCTAACCATGGTTAATTTAAGACCAGAGTTATTGCTAACCTTGGTTCAGATGTAACACTTGCACCGTGATGAAGGCTGGAAAGGGAAGAGGCAGAGAATTTGTGCAGGACGGATGTGAAAAGAATGTGCAAGGCCACATGTTGCTCTTGATTACTTAATTATAGTCAAGAAATGTGATGTTTATACTGGGCACTGTTGGTGTACCATAGTGGTAAGAGTGTGAACTGTGAGCCAGAAAGTTTGTGGTTCACATTGCGCTTCAGCTATGAACTTACGAGGAGCTACACCCACGTTACCAGCCTCTCATCCAGCCGTCTGCCATTTCCAATATGGGTTGGACAATAATCCAAGCAGCCCAGAGAAAAGTGTTGTAGGGATGACTGCAATAATGCCCATGGAGCTTTTTGACCACATGCAATGTGCTGTATAATGTAGAATCCTACGTTGTATTTTTTAGATTTAATTGAGTGTAAATGTGCATGGCCATGATTAACATTGAGACTACTGTGCACTGGGAGGAAAAGATTAAACCTTCCTTTCATTTAATCCAAGATTTCTCCTACTGGGGCAGGTTGAAAAGAAGGAAAACCTTTATTGGTGTCATTGGAGGTTTTTCCCCTTCATTATACTTTCCTCCCCCAGAACTGGGGAAGGGAAAGGGGAGCTTTATTACTCCCCTTTCATTATGTGGTGGACCTGATCTGAATTAGGGCCTGGTAGGCTTGCACTTGACTAAATAAAAAACTACGTTCAGCTACATCTTACATGCTTTAGTGTGATATGTAGTCTGGCTCTCAGTGAATACAAGGACAGATTCTGTTCTCTGGTAGCCCCCGAAGAGCAATATAAGGAACAGACGCTCTTTGTCATTATCATGAATTATATTTATATCCTGCTTTTGTTTCTCTCAAGGAACTCGAGGCAGCTTACACCATTCTCCTCCTCCATCTTATCCCCACAACAACCACCCTGTGAGGCAGGTTGGGCTGAGAGTCGGGGACTGGTCCAGAGTCACCCAGTTGGCCCCATGGCTGCGCGGGGACGAGAACCCAGGTTGCCTGCATCCCAGTCCGTGTCCTTACCTGCTACACCACACTGGCTCCCTTGAATCCGCGCCTGTTGTGAATCTCCAGTGAGTGCCTATTGCTAGGCAGCCTGGGAGCTGCCGCCAGGGAAAAAAGATGGGAAGCAGCTCAGCATGGAGCTTCAAGAGTTTCCTCTTTCAGCAGATCCACTCCCACACAGGGCTGACATCACGCAAGAGAGAATAGTTCCAAAAACTGAAAGATACTCCTAACACAGATGCTGTTGACAAAAGTGGGGGGAGGGGGGACACCAGAAGAGAGTGCGCTGGAGGTGGACAATCAAAAGAACATTTTCAGTTTACTTAGACATACAGGCAACTCATGCAGCATGTAGGCAGCCCCTGAAGGGACGACAAAGACAAGTCTGTACAAGATACCTTTATAACTTATCAGCTATACTAGTTTGGGGGATCAAGGGGGGGGGTCACATAGTTTGCTGAAGGCACATGAAAATAAAACAAAGGGGTTGCGTGGGGATAGGGCATCACAGGACAGGTAAACTTGGGAGTGTGGGTCAGGCCTTTCAGGAGAGGGACATTAGCATTTCTAAGGTGCCCTTGGGAAGCAAGACTTACGACATGGATTCCTGACCTGATTCGATCAGGGGTCCCACCTTCTGTCTAAAACTGTTCTTACAGCACTGGGTTTCAGCAGCCGCATCATGGCAGAGACTTTGCTCATTTTGCACCTCCTGCCGCTGCTTCCCACTGCCACTTTCCTGGGCCAGAGCAAGAGGCAGGTGGGACAGAGGCACCCGTCCAGGAGCCCTGACTGGGAAGTGGGCAGCCCATGGCTGCGGCTTATGTTGCCCCTGAACGGGGCCTCTGACAGAAATTCTGAAGGCCTTGCAGCAATTTAATGTAATGCTTGAAGTTTAACTCTACTGTTAAACTACCCAGTGACTAATGTTCTTACGGGTGAATAATCCACTAAAAATAAATTACAAATATTAAACAACAGCAACAGCCCATAAGAATGCTGAAATAAAACCAGCAGCAAAGAATAAAACCATTTCAACATAAAAAAGAAAATGAAAATCAGCAGCAGAACAAAATACTAAAAGCACCAAATAGGGGTGTCCAGATGCCTGGGAGAATGGGAAGGTCTATATGGCCTCTGGAAGAGAGTAACACAGGCACCAGGCACGCTGCTCTGGGCAGGTCCCACCACTCTCTCATTTGGCAGGGGTGCCTGGAGGAGAACCTCACCTTAAAGTCAGAGTCTGCCAATAGGGCCGGATGTGCTCCTTCTATCACTGATCCGTCTGAACTGGCAGCAGCCATCCGTCTCCATGTTCCATAATGTCAGAGCACTGCAAGATGGTCAGAGTGGGGCTACCGCAGGCCCTGTGTGAAAGCTTCACATGGAGCAAATGAAGCCACGAACCGCTGCAGAGTATCAGGACCTTCCTGGCCCTGTCCTGGAAGCCCTGTCCTGGTTGCCCGCAGGGTTCTGGCCTCTGTTCAAGGTGCTTGAACCTTGCAACTGCTAAATGGCTTAGCATCAGTTCATCGAAGGGCTACTTGTCTTGCTATCAACCTGCCTGTATATTAAGATCTGCTGGACAGGTTTGTCTGAGGCACAATTTACTGCAGGAACTCATTTGTGCCGTATGTGTGGAAAGGCTTTCTACTGTGCCGCTCCCCCTCAATGCAATTATAATAGGCCCCACTCCCTTTGCCTTTAGAAAGGGGGCTCAATATGCATCTTTTTCAGTTTAGCCTTGTAGAATGAGCAGTTATCAATATTTTTCTTAGGTATGGAGAGTTTTCATGTGCTGTACATCGTTGGATGACTTTTTAGCAGATAAAATGGCATACAACTGTGAATAATAAACAAAATGTGCCATAATTATTATGAGTGTGGTGCTTACACCTCCCCTCCTTTCAAATCTCTTCTCAAATGCATCTTTTCCATGAATCATATGACTTAAAGTCTGAATCCTGATGCCTGGCAGAAATGAAGCCTGAGTATTCCCCACGCCACAGTTCTCTGTCATTGTTGGTTCTTTATCTCTGCCCCTCCAGTCTCTCTGTCAAAAGAGATTGTATGCTCCTTGGGGCAGAGATATTCCCATTTACTCATCCTGCTCTGAAAAGTGCCACGTATGTTGATGGCATGATACACAACTGAGCTCAATATGTTGAAATGCCAAAATAGCAAGCACAAGCATGCGTCCTTTTCCTCTTGTTTCCGATGTGTTACTGAGGGATTAGGCAGACGGAATGCTGTTGGATTCGGGCCTGTGTGTGAGGGGAGGAATTTGTTCCTCCCTTCTTTGCATGTTTGTTGATTTGCTTAACCTTTCTGCGGTGCAAACTTGAAGGCAGCCGGCTCTACCTTGCTCGTCTAACCTCTACTCGCTCTGCACCAAATCACAGCTCTCTTTATGGCCACACTGTACTGAGTGACCCTAGCCATCACAGGAGATGGATGGCCAAAATTATAAAATAAGCTGCAAAGCTTTTAGTGGACCTTTAGATTACCCTGCAGTCTCTTAATGTAAGTGAAGCCATAAAGATAAAAACATTCAGGCAGCCCCCGGTCTCCCTGCTACCTTTGCTCTACATTAGTGCAACACTACTGATGTTGATAAAGTTATTTATGGCCAGTGTATTTTCAGTTCTCCAAGCATCACTGCAAGGTAACAATGCTTAAGAGCAAGCATGCCTGACGATGTGTGATTGTTCACCAGGTGTGGTAGGAGAAAAAAAATAGGCTTTGCAAAGTCAGCCTGTGTTCACAGTTTTGACAGAAACGGTCTCGTCCAAAATAAGCCTGCTACAACAATGCAAGCCTATGTGCACTGGGGACTTACTTCACAATAATTGTGCACAGGATTGTGATCATTGTTAATCAAAAGTCTATAATTTAGTAGGATGTCCCTTATCTGAAAGGACTTCTGCTGTGTCTCAAGGTTTTTGATGATGATGATGATGATGATGATGATGATGATGATATTCTTTCCCCATTCTAGTCTTGGCTTACAATGTCAGATGAAGAACACTGGTCATCTGTTCACAGAGGGGAAAGGGAAATCTAGCACTTTCATTTTCTTGCCCATTCATTAAAAAAGCCTTAAGTTCCTTTTCTTCTAAATACAAAGAGCTTTTGGTAAATCCTTATGAAATCTTGAACCTGAAAATTTCATCCATCTACACCAGCTATATTCAAAAGGTACAACTATTCCCACATGGAGAGAACCATATTTTGTCTGCTTGCCACATTTTGTAGCTATTAAAGATGACAAGCCTGTCAGAAAAATGCACTAATGTAGCACTAACATGGTTGAATATGCATGGATTCCAACCACAACTCTTAAGAAGTAAGAACTCAAAGCCCTGGGCCTGGATGGATGAATCTGTCCGTTTCAGTTTTGAAAATTCAAATGTGAATATGGAGGAAGTTGCAGATGTTGGTAAATTCTTATCATTTCAAAGTCAAATGAAATGCTTAACCAAGCCTAGCTGGCAATCTCATTTTCTTTTCTTGCAACCCCATAATGAGTCACAATTGCTGCGCTGTGTTTGCTTTGGTGGGTTCCAAGTTGAACAGGTCCATCCCAGTCTTGGCCTACCACATCAAACGAAGAACACCAGCCATCTGTTGGCAGAGGGGAAGGGGGAATCTGGCAGTTTCTAGACTGTGATCTCAGGCAAGAGGCTCTAAGGAGCATGTGGTTGATTCATCAGGCTTCCGTCCATGAGGTTCAGGAGCTTCCACACGTGCAGTGGGCCTCCCACTGTGCCTGGGGACTGTTTGCCCACAAAGAGGATAAGAAGAAGACCTGTGCAAGAATGGAGCACCAGCAATCAGTTTTCCTCTTTTTTCCTCTCATTATTGGGAGCAAGCGCGATGGAGGGCTTGGACAAGTGTTCCTTCAAGACAAGTGCTGCACAAGTGGAGGGCCCGTGTGGTGTAGTGGTTAAGAGCGTGGGACTGGGACTCAGAAAATCCGGGTTCGAGTCCCCGCTCAGCCGTGGAGCCAACTGGGTGACTTTGGGCCAGTCACAGACTCTCAGCCCAACCTCCCTCACAGGGTTGTTGTTGTGGGGATAAGATGGAGGAGGATGTAAGCTGCTTTGAGCCCTTTGTAGGAAAAAAGGCAGGATATAAATCGGAAAAAAAAAAATGTTGCTGATTCGGATTCTGAGGCAGAATCAGAACATTTTGATGGGACTGAAGAACAGGACTTTGCTCAAGGCCCTGGGAAACTGCAGCGAGTGGAGGCGATGGAGATTAGCTCAAGGACAGACAAGGGATCAGAGGCCTACTGTGGGAGGGGCTTTTGAGGCTGGGGACAGAGAGCAGCTGCATCCCTCTGAGCTCACCCCCGTGGCTAGACGGCGGCAGCAGTGAGAGGTGCAATTGGTTGAGCGGTGTGCGGAGAAAAGGTGTGTGTGCTTTCACAGCATCCCTCCCCAAGAATTGGGCCTCAAGCGGGTTCATAAGGAGAGTTTTGGGAAATAATCGCCAGGTTGGGATCCACAAACCACTTTGTGCATGCTCAGAGACTCGATTGGATGATTTACTTGTGGAAACGATAAAAGAGAGTTTTGCTGAGAATGGCTTGAGGCTGGTGATCATTGCGGGGAGGAAATACAGCTATGATACTCAAAGTCAGTTTACTGAAGTTACACTTTGGAAGCAAGAGCGATTCAACAGCAGTATATGAGCAAAATCCATTTCAGAATGAAGTATTTCTCCCCATGGAAAGGTCTGCAGAAATGGAATTTCTGCAAGAGACCTTTTGAGTTTGGATGGACGGCACTATAAAATCTCATTACGAGGCTGTTTATCCAACAGCCTTTCTTTTTCTCCTCACAAATGTGCCTTTGCAGAAAGATCACAGGGTCAGTCAAGCATGAAAGCTTGCAGGTATGCATGAAAGGCATGTGAGATAACCTACTGTTATGAGGCCCCCTGACAAAAGGCCACATGCGGTCGGCTCTGCCTCGCAAAGGTCTGCGGGAACTTTCGTATTTTCGCCAGGACTTCAGTTTTGATTCCAACGCAGTTTGGATGATGTGTGTGCCATGTCGTTCTTCCTTAAAAACTTGGTGTATATATTGCAGAACGAAACAAATAATAATTTGAAATAATTCTATTATATATTTCAAACTTGGCATGAAAGGCATGTATGTGTGGGATTTCTCAAGCGCCATAGGGAGTAAATTGAGAGCTAAGGCTGCAAACCCGCACAGAGTTAATGTTTGCTTAAGCTGCCTTTGCAGCGTAAGCATGTTTAACGGCATACGGCATTATGGCCTGCTATGGGCCATAAACTTGCTGCGTACTTAGAGAACACATTTTTCCATATTAGTTTATTACTAAAACTGTGAATGTTGATATGTGGGAGGCAGGGGATGCGACGCCTGTTTTCTGTACCCTGACAAAGTTTGTGTGCTGCACGTGTGTGTCCTCAGCAGTGATTGTGTGTGTGTGTGAGAGAGAGAGAGAGAGACAGAGAAAATGAGAGAGAAATTATGTGAGACAGAGATAGAGGCAGACATTAATTTTTATTCTATTTGTGAGTGGGATTTAAGCTGGGAGAGGCTCCTTTTGAGAGAAGAAAAGGATGACGAACGTTCATGAAAATTTCCCCGTGTAAACTGTTTCAATCCAGTAAAATTGTACTATAGCCTTGATCTTAGCTACCTTGTAAAATAGGCATGATAAATCACTTGCCTTCAAGGGACCAGGTAGACCCTTTCACCTCCCAGGACGGCAGTTACAAACATCTTATCACTGCAGTCTCACTCCATGAAAATAGAATGGTACAGACACACTACAGGGGTTTATGGATAATTAAGATGCCTTCTTAATGTTTCATTCCTAACAAAATAATTTTAGTATAATCACTAATTTAGCATAATGTTTTAAAATGATTTATAATTAAGGGTTAATGTCGCTGAAATGGAACATTGTCATAGGTTAATGGTCTCCTGCTGCAGCACAAACCTGAGAACGTTCATTCTCCAAGTGGGAGGCGCAGCTCCACTGACGGTGCTGTTACAATGACATTATTTCCATTATGCCAGATGCCTAGTTCATTATCTGACGCAGGCTCATGTGCCAGGCTGGTGCAGTTGCTTCACTAGGCGAGGTGCTGACCCAGCTTGTTCCAGTGATGCTCTGAGTAAGTGGGACTTATAGATGGGTGATTGATTTTAAAGAACAGATCCCAATTTAAGTGTCTCAAACAGCTCAGCTGCCTGTTTATGTTTAAACATCGTTTAGAGAACAGTCCTATGGCCCTGAGGAACGAGATGGGGCTACAGGTGTCCTTCTTGAAGGCCAGGGCTCCAAGCTCAGAGGAGCAGTTTTGACCTCCTGCCAATCCCGGCTCCCTCCAAACCACTGCATTGGGGATGCAACCTCAAGAAGCAAAGGAAATGGACATTGCGGGGCAGAACAGTGGATGTGGAGGAAGAGGATCCATGAGATCCACACGACTCTCAGCCTTCATCACTGCTCACAGCAAGTCAGGGTCTTGTGTAACCTATAATGCATTTAAGGAGCTACAGGCGGTGACATACTGCTGCTGTTCTTGCCTTCTCTGGTTCTTGTAGGCAGGATGTTCGATTAGTGAGGGCTTTGGAGTCAGAGCGCTCCATCTAACCCTGCAGACTTTCACATCAGCTATGCCTCTGCTGGGATTATCCCTACTGGGACCATGTTGTCCTTCACTTTGCTGCAGTGCTTGGCCCTCATGACGCCTATCTGGCCCCTGTTTGCTCTATGATATCTCCACAGACCATGACATCATAAGAGCAAGTTATTCTCTGATTTAGGAACTGTGATTCCTTCTTGTCTGAAATGGATCCAGGGACCGCAGAAGAACATGAGCCAGGCTCTTAATAAAATTTGCTTATAGTAGAAACCAAGCTGGTGGCACAAGAAGGTTCTCACAGTGAGACTTACAGAAGGTTAGAGACTCTTGCTTTCTGCTGTGCAACCAAAATTATTCTTTCCCTTGCCAAAACTTTCCTTTACTTCTTTGATGGATACATTAAAGACTAAACTAAACTTAACTTAAAAAATCCACTTACACCTTCTTTTTAAAGCAAAATAGAGCACTGAGATTCCTAATTTAATATCACCCAGTAGTCAGTTAGGTTTTTCCCCTACAGAAATGTATTAAAACAAATAAATAAACAGCCTTTCTGACTGTGGTTTCATTATGACTATAGGAGATATCTAGAGCCAGGTCTACATGAATGGCAAACAGTAGCTTGGCCCTGTTTAGTAGCAGGCAGCACGGATGTAAAAAGAGAGAAAGGAGCAGATTTTTTTCTGTGCAGTGGTAGACATAATATTATTTAAATAGTCATCTTAACATATGCTCTTTGCTTTCAAGGCAATAAAGCTTTGCTAACAACCTAGGAATCACCTGTTCGTCAAAGTACCCAGCACTTTTACAAATAAGAACTATATACTGAATTCCTGTGTGCTTCTATTTCCTGAGCCCTTACTTCTTACCAGCATCCAGTCCCTGCACTAGCATGGGTTAATGGATAAACTGGCTCAGATTCTGAGCACTGATCTGAACATATCTTATTGAACATAACCCTCTTTTCCCCTTTGATTTTTTTTAATCTGTCACCTCTGAAAATATCCCCCAATCTGCTCAGCATATCATTCCTTTGAAGCAATGACCCATGAAAGACTACTGCCGGAGTACATGCTCATTCTCTTGTGAAAATGTTAGTCAGACTCTGAGAGGAGGGGCTTGGCAGGTGATTTCCCATATAATTAATGTGCTGCTGTAATTCCTTTGTAATGTTGTGCCCAAATGATAATTTAGATGGCGCACTCCTTGGGACAGGGATCTGATTTTTGTTACTTATGCACCGCACTCAGGGGCTGCGCTTGCTCCGGCCACCTTTGTCCGGACATGCAGGCATTCATGTGCTCATGTATGTCAGCAGGGGACTTATCCATGTTCGGGGAGTAATGTGAACAACAACTCCTCTGAAACATGAGCAAATGGGTGTGTGTGTGTGTGTGTGTGTGTTGGGGGGGGGGATTTAGCTCAAAGGTGTGCTATTGGAATCCTTTGTCTAAGTGATCTTGCTTTTATTTTGCCAGAACAAGGATGTACGAGAAATTCATCTCAGTGTCTTTTTTCCTGAAACCAAAATTTGCACAATTTGCACCTCTTGGAATTTGAACCTGAACCGGCTTGCAATCTGCAGTCGGAGTTTGCAATGTGATTCACCAAACAAAAAAGAAATAGAAAAATTCATACATTTGAAAAATGTATATGAAAATAAATACTTCCGGAAAATAAGCACGGTGTATTTTCATCACTTGGGAGAAAACTGTACTTTGAAGAAATGAGTGGAACGGCTCCTTCTGCTTTGAAAAATGTGCATGAAAATACACACAGATTTTGTTGCGAAATGGAAACAAACAAAAAACCCAGGCTTCCAATCTGATGCAGACATACATCAGACAAGCTTTGGGACAGAATGCAGAGAAGCTTGACAATCTCATGTTTTGCTGATTTACACATCTGTAATTGGAGAACAGATTGCTGTTGTAGCAGTAAAACTGTTCAAAGCCAACACCTCTTAAGCCCAAACACGGGGACCTTGGGTCTCCCGCTGGGATTATCGCATCTGGGAAGTGACATGCCCACAAGCAGGCCACAGGGACAAGCACAGAACTTTTCCAAAAAGAATTCATGGAGTAAAATGTAGAGCTGGGCGTGTGCTGAAGGATATAAGATACTCTGCAAGGAGATCACCCTTGCCGGCCAGGTAGCAAAGCAGGTACCCTTCATGTGTCCAGGTCTTTTTCTTCACTTGGTTCCAGTCATGGTGGCAAGTGCAGAATTTTTCCTGGGCTCAGATACATTTAGACTCTCCGCAGGTTCTTCTTTCTCTGCAGTAAGCCGTGTCTACACACTCTGCACAACGCAGGGGAGAGGAGAATGAGTTTGCTTTGTTAAGGGTTGACTTGTTCGGGACAAGAGTGTCTTCCTGAGCATTCTGGCTCCTTCCCCTCCCCACATCTTGGGGAGCAATAATGGCTACACCATTATAATGGCTACACTCTTATGTCTCCCAAAGGCTAGAAACTTCCTTGCAATGAAGGAACTTGGTGTATCTCTCTGAGGGGCAGATTTGGACTGGCCACCCCATCCCCTCTAGTAGCCTTGAATTCATCACAAGCTACATGTGCCCATGAAAAATATTGGAAAAGGTCAGAGTTCATCCAACGCTCAGTACACTTACAGAAGTTAAATACAGCTTTAGTAATTTTTAAAACCAAAGTATTCCCTCTGCTTTTCTTGTTCATTTTTCAATAAGGTTGAACTTGCAGTTTTGGCAACGACGTGATCCAAACTTCCTGACAGATGTTCCCAGAACTACCCTTTCCAACCGCCTGTGTGCTCAGACCTGCCCCAGCCACCACCAGCACCCTTCTCACAGAGTGAATGTGCAGGCACTCAAGAAACGTTTTTCTTCTTAAGCGTATTCATTTTCTGGCTCTTCTTACCATTGCCATGTCAACCTTGGTGAGTATTTATTTCCACAAATGCTGTAATACATGCCTTAACATTACTGCTATTCCTTCCTCTTCCCCCACCTCCAAAGTACTACAGAAACTAAGCGTGTCATCTGCTTAAGGACTCACCCTTTGTAACAGACAGTTTAGGTAGAAATAACTCCTTGATTTCATTGTGCAGTTATAGTGAAGGGTGAATAATTACAGTTTAAGGGGAGGAGGGGAATATCTGGCCTATCATTAGCAGAGCCAGGAATGGGAAACTTGTAGCCTTCCAGATGTTTTGGGTTACAATTCCCATCAGGGTTAGCTAACACAGTCAATGGTGAGGGATCATGGGTAGCTGTATGCCAGAGGGCAGTAAGTTGCACTGTAAAGCTTGATTCAAAAATAGGCAAGAATAATGCGATCTAAGCTGCGATAATCACGGGCATGCTAAATAATATAGACCTGAAGTGAAATACATCTTATTTTCATTCATGTGTTCATTTTGGGCTGCCATTAAGGGTGGATCCCTCCCAAGGAGGCAATAAAAGAACCAATACCCTAAAAGAGGAGAAGCAATTCAAGAAAACTATTTGTTTCTGTGAGATCATGCCATCTCCTCAAGCGGAAACAGCACTACTGGGGGTTTCTTGTTGTGAGATAAGCTTGGCCTTCAAGGTCGGAATAAGAACCAGTTTGTGGGGCTGAATGATCTCAGCTGCATTCCTGTGCGCTTTCCTCTCCCTCATAGGGTTTGAGATGCTACTGGAGTTGGCTTGCGATTTACAGGAGATATTCTAGGAGTTATCAAGCGCTTGATCGAGGAAGGCGAGATTGAGAGATGCTCAACTTGCTTTTATGCATCTTCGTCCTTGGATCTGGGATTGGGCCCAGTCCTATTGGGAGACCCCTACTCACAGGAATGCCTTAAGTTCTGCTTTGTTATTTTTGCCTGAAGTAGTGTTCCAAACTTTGCCTTTTATTCTGCTATAACTTCTTTTTCTCCCGTTTTAGTGCCTTCTCGTAAGTTCAGCAACTTCAGTTTGGGCTAATTATTACTGAGTGACATTTATTGTCTGCAGACTTGAAGGAGAGTTTGCTGCCTTGGACCCTAGTTTCTGAGCCCAGTTGTGTGTGTGACCTGGTCTGCAGCTTCCCAGGCATCGGCCAAAGTGGTCATAAAGGAGTGTGGCAGTGTTTGACCCTGTCTCCCCTGCAGGGAGTTTGGGCAACTCCCTTTCTCCCTTCAAAAACATAAACTGGAAAGCAAAGGTGGGTAATGAGAGTAAGTGGGTCTTCAGAACTTTCCTGAAGGCTTGCAAAGAAAGGCCTCAGCAGCTCCCAGTGGAAGTTCATTCAGAGCTCCAGAGTCAGTCTGAAAAGGCCCTCTTGGTTGTGCTTCCAATCCACCTGTTCTTGGTTGTGAGCAAATGAGAAGATCTCTGTTGATGGCCTCAGAGTGTGGGCAGGCTGGAACAGATGAAAGCACACCTCCATGTAACTTTGACCTTAACCCTTTAAAACATCAAAAGCGAAAAGCAGCACTTTAGATCAGACTTTGAAATGCACTTACAACTTGTGAAGCTTATTTGGTATCTGTGTCACCTGGACTGATTGTCCAGGCTTCACCAACATCCAGGCAGCCAAATTCTGCAGCCGCTGAAGTTTCCAGATTGTCTTCAAAGTCTGTCCATACCGCAGTGGTCCAGCTTACATGTCACCAGAGCATGAATAACTGAGGCAGGTTGGGCTGCATCTGACACAAACCTAAGCTGGGCAAAGAACTCACAGCTGTGGCTTCCATCTCAGCCTTTCCCCTTGCAGTGAGTATGAGAGCACTTGCAAATAGTGTGCTTGGTCTTTCAGGGGGATTGCAGCTCCATCTAAGCAAAGACGTGTTCTCCTCTCCAACTGGTTGATTTCCCTACCTCCATGTTGTCTGGATTATGTCTTAGCTGGTTTACTTTCATCCATCCCAATGAAAAATTAATATGCTGTCCTTGCGTTATAAATAATATATAGATTTTGGTAAAAGTTTTGTCCAAAATATGTTTTAAATAAAACCACTGTAGAAGTGGTGTTCTCTAACATTTAAGATAAACAGACTTTCAGATTCTATGGATACTTTGGATACCATCCAAGTAAGTTAAAGGTGGCCATGCTGCAATCATTTGCAAAATATAAAGCTGAAACAAACACCCTCATTCTCCCGAGCCATTTAATCAAGCCAGCACTGACTTCCTGGATGTGCCATCAAGGTAGACTGCTGATGCGAACCAGTAAATGGCTATAATCCTACCTTGTCTATTTTGCATCCTCAATGTGTCCAGTCATTTAGTGAAAAATGCTAAACTACAATTCAGAATGGCTGGCTAAGTGATGTGTGGGTGGAACTGCCCCCATCCGTATTGCTGCTGGTGGACTGGGACAATAATCTTCGTCATATTTTGGAGGCAGGAGGCAGTCTCTGAAAAAGGGATGGGGAACTTCCAGCCCGTGGGAGGGGCTAGGAGACAACCCTCCACATGTTCTTCTTTTTTAAAAAGGAATTTTATTACAAACATTTTAGGAAACCAGCAGAAAGCCCTTTGCTTTGTTTTTCCTTAAAGTGTAAAGGTGCTATAATTTTAGAGCAGTGTCACGACAGAATCAGGGCTAATTTCTAATACTTTTGATGGTATATCTGAAAAATTTTGAGTTATTTGAACAGTTGTTCCTTTTTTTTTTTAAGAAAGGACATGCTTCATATGAGGGCAGTCCCTAAAATATCTATACACTTTAAGAGTGGACTAAATACTTGGATTGAGTTACTGTTATACTTTCAAATAACAAATTCATTGTTTTTCCAATTAATTTGTTTGTTTGTCCAAATACACTCCAATAAATTAGTACATCTTCCTCTTGTGAAAAATGTTGTCATCTAAAAACAGAAGACACTGGATTGCTCAGTCAGTCAATCTTTCTCAGTTTTTCTTTTGCTTTTCTGGCAAATAATGCTAGAAGTACTGGGATATTGACACCTGTAATGCTTTGGCTGCTACAGAAGCCTCTGGTAGCATATAAACTCACTGACTTTGTTGAGATGCAATTGCAGGAAATACAAAATGATGCTGTTCGAACAGTACTTTGAAGAAGCCAAGGAAGCATGTGGACTGCCAATGTGAAGCACCATCAAAGCCCCTTGGACTGAAGGAAAGCTGATGCTTGGAACACTGAGGAGTAGGATTCAATGGTAGGAGAACCCAGCAGGACGGGAGATCAAGGAGTGGGGGAAAGCTTATCAGAACTGCAGAGGCCACAGAACTGGGTGGATAGTAGAAGACCGAAACGTAATGCGAAATGATCTTGAGAGAACAGAAGATTGGATAGAAAATAACAGAATGACATTTAACAGAGAGGAGTGCCAATGCACGGGTGTAAGATGGGGGTACCTAGCTTGGCAATAGTACATATAAAAATGACCTTAGAGTTATAGTCAGTTATAAGTGGAATATGAGTGTGATGTTGTTACAAAATAAGCAATTGCAATTTTAGGTTACATCAGTGAAATCAAGATCATGGGAAGTCATAGTTTTATTTTGCCCTGCACTGGCCAGACTGTGCCCAGTTCTATACACCACGAATCTGAAGGAGCCAGATAAATTGGATCAAGTTTAGAAAAAGTTAACCAAAGGGCTAGAAACAAAGTCTTATGAAGAAAGATGGAAGAAACTGGCTATGTTTAGCTTTAAGAGCAGAGTGAAGGAAGCTATGATTTTCAAGTACCTGAAGGACTGATGCACAGAAGAGGTATACAAACAGTTCTCTGCAAATCCATGGCTGTCAGAGGTGAAGGAACAGGCTTCAGTTACAGGAAGGCAAAGCTGATCATCAGAGAATTCAGACAATGGAACAAACTGGGAGATGGTGGGCACTCCATTACTGGAGATATTTTAGCATAGAATGGGCAAGTAATTGGCAAGGAAGCTTTAAACTGGATTCCTAATCTGACCCTCCTTCATGGATCACTGCCTTGTCGTGACGAAGGGGCTTGCATAGCTCAGTGAAGCTATGAGCTATGCTGTGCAGGGCCACCCAAGACGGACAGGTCATAGCAGAGAGCTCTGACAAAACGAGATCCACTGGAGAAGAAAATGGCAACCCACTCCAGTATCCTTGCCATGAAAACCCCATGGACAGTACCAAAAGGCAAAAAGATATGATGCTGGAAGATGAGCCCCTCAGGTCGGAAGGTGTCCAATATGCTACTGGGGAAGAGCTGAGGGCTAGTACTAGTAGCGCCAGAAAGAATGAAGCGACTGGGTCTAAGCCGAAAGGACACTCAGTTGCCGATGTAACTGGTGGTGAAAGGAAAGTCCGATGCTGCAAAGATATATACTCCATAGGAACCTGGAATGTAAGATCCATGAATCAAGGCAAGCTGGATGTGGTTAAACAAGAGATGACAAGACTGAACATCGACATCTTAGGAATCAGTGAACTAAAATGGACAGGAATGGGGGAATTTAATTCAGATGACCATCAGGTATACTATTGTGGGCAAGAATCCCTCAGAAGAAATGGAGTAGCCCTCATAGTCAATAAGAGAGTAGGAAAAGCAGTACTGGGATACAATCTCCAAAATGACAGAATGATCTCATTTCGAATCCAAGGCAAACCATTCAACATCATAATAGTCCAAGTCTATGCCCCAACCACTGGTGCTGAAGAGGCTGAAGTTGACCAGTTCTGTGAAGGCCTACAACACCTTCTAGAATTAACTCCAAAAAATGATGTCCTTATCATCATGAGGGATTAGAATGCTAAAGTAGGAAGCCAAAAGATAACTGGAATAACAGGCAAGTTTGGCCTTGGAGTACAAAATGAAGCAGGGCACAGGCTGGTAGAATTTTGTCAAGAGAATGCGATGGTCATAGCAAACGCTCTTTTCCAGCAACCCAAGAGAGGACTCTACACATGGACATCACCAGACGGTCAACACAGAAATCAGATTGACTGATTGACTGAAAGATGGAGAGACTCTATACAGTCAGTAAAAACTAGACCAGGAGCTGACTGTGGCTCAGATCATGAGCTTCTGGTTGCAAAATTTAGACTTAAATTGAAGAAAGTAGGGAAAAGCACTAGGCCACTCAGGTATGACCTAAATCATATCCCTGATGAATATACAGTAGAGGTGTCAAATAGATTTAAGGAATTAGATCTGATAGACAGAGTGCCTGAAGAA
>NW_025335550.1:13337027-13369121 GCF_004798865.1 Varanus komodoensis | reverse complement strand
CATGATCTGAGCCACAGTCAGCTCCTGGTCTAGTTTTTACTGACCAGGAGCTGACTGTGGCTCAGATCATGAGCTTCTGGTTGCAAAATTTAGACTTAAATTGAAGAAAGTAGGGAAAAGCACTAGGCCACTCAGGTATGACCTAAATCATATCCCTGATGAATATACAGTAGAGGTGTCAAATAGATTTAAGGAATTAGATCTGATAGACAGAGTGCCTGAAGAACTATGGATGGAGGTTCGCAACATTGTACAAGAGGCAGCAACAGTGAGAACTGGACATGTAACCACTGATTGGTTCAAAATTGAGAAAGGAATTTGGCAAAGCTGTATACTGTTGCCCTGACTATTTAACATATGCAGAGCACATCCTGAGAAAGGCGGGGCTAGATGAATCACCAGTTGGAATTAAGATTGCTGGGAGAAATATCAACAACCTCAGATATGCAGATGATACCACTCTAATGGCAGAAAGTCAAGAGGAACTAAAGAGCCTCTTGATGCGGGTGAAGGAGGAGAGTGCAAAAGTTGGCTTGAAACTCAACATTAAGAAAACTAAGATCATGGCATCCGGTCCTTTCACTTCCTGGCAAATAGATGGGGAAGAAATGGAGGTAGTGACAGATTTTATTTTCCTGGGCTCCAAGATCACTGCAGATGGGGACTGTAGCCCAGAAATTAAAAAACGCTTGCTCGTCAGGAGGAAAGCTATGGCAAATGTAGACAGCATACTAAAAAGCAGAGACATCACCTTGCCAACAAAAGTGTGTATAGTCAAGGCTATGGTTTTCCCAGTTGCAATGTATGGCTGTGAAAGCTGGACCGTAAGGAAGGCTGAGCGCCAAAGGATTGAGATCTTTGAATTGTGGTGCTGGAGAAGACTCTTGCGAGGCCTTTGGACTGCAAGGCAATCAAACCGGTCAGTCCTAGAGGAGATCAACCCTGACTGCTTTTTAGAAGGCCAGAGACTGAAGGTGAAAGTCAAATGCTTTGGCCACCTAATGAGAAGGAAGGACTCCCTGGAGAAGAGCCTGATGCTGGGAACAATAGATGGCAAAAGAAGAAGGGGATGGCAGAGAATGAGGTGGCTAAATGGAGTCACTGAAGCAGTCGGTGTGAGCTTAAGTGGACTCCGGGGGATGGTGGAGGACAGGAAGGCCTGGAGGAATGCTGTCCATGGGGTCGCAATGGGTCAGACACGACTTCGCAACTAGCAACAACAACAACAATCTGACCAAGAGGTTGGCTCATTGGCCCAAATGGCCACTTTCAACTTTTTGATTGTATTATCAGAATATTCCTTTTAATTTTTTTATTTGTAAGTTTCAGCAAAACAAAAAAGGGGGAAAGGAAGAATGCAGAGATAGATAGATAATAAAATGTATGTATCCATTCTAGAATTGTGTATGTGTGTCATCTATCCAAATATTTAGTTCTATTGGGCCCTTAATCCACTGCATTATAGGATGGGAGCATTTATCCTTACAATATTATAATAGTAGTCTTTTAGCAGATGAATGTTCACAGAAAATCTATTTATGGTAGCCATGCATTAAATTCCCAAAAGCAGCGAAATAATTTAAAAAAACTTGTGCATTAGTAAATATCAAAGAGTGTTCCAATACTAAATTTATCTGTATTAAATCTCTTCCCTAAAGATGCATCTATTGGGTATTGTCAAAACATATAATTAAAGGAAGTGTTAGCACTATTAAAACTCCAGCAGTTAGCCAACTTAAACAAATTCTTATTAAATAGTTGTGGCATCCAATAGACATGAAACATGAGTTCTTGTCAAATGAGATGTAATTTGAAATCTCACTAGATAAGATAATAATGCTAGGAAAAGTTGATGGCAGAAGAAGATGATGAAATGGATCGATTCCATAAAGGAAGCTACAGCCTTGTGTTTACAAAACATGAGCAGGGCTGTAAAGGACAGACCATGTTGGAGGACTTCATTTATAAGATCACTATAAGTTGGAGTCAACTTGACAACATGTAAAAACAAAAATGACAACAAAACCTGAGATCCACTGAAGCTTCAGATATAGATGACAATCCCTTGAATAGACACTCCAGTTCCCTGTTCCATTCTTTTTAAAGACTCTGTGCATCTTATTTATTCACCAATAATAAATATTTGCAAACGTGGATCATCAATTGATATAATTCATCAGCCTCAATAAATGTTTTCAATAGTGGAGAAGAATGTGGAGCCATAAGAGCGGCAGAACCAAATTTATATTCTGATAAGAGCTGCATTACAGGCAAATCACATTTTGCAAGCAAATCCAAAAATGACAAAAGTTCATTCAGAAGCCATGCCAATTGATCTAAAGTAAAAAACCAACAAATCTATCCAAAAGCACCAAAGATCCTTTCTTCACAGTTTTAAAGTTTTGGTTTCACCATGAAGTCAATCTAATATGCAAAAATGAATTAACAAGTAATTGCTAGATTATCTGCCACAGATCTTATCTGCCAAAACTGCAGGAGGAACCTTATACATTTTAATAAGGTAAGAGCCTAGGAGCCATCCATTTGTCCACACAAGACAAATTGCATTGGCCAAGGTGAAAAATTCTAATCTAAGTGGAAAAGACCAACACTGAGTACAAGTCAACAAATGCAGTGCCATACAGAAGTATGTACACACCCCTTTTGACTTTTTCATGTTTTGTTGCATTGTGTTACAACCTAGAATCAAAAAAGATTTAACTGGCACTGTTACCACTTGCTATATACCAGCAACTCAACACTGTGAAGGTGAAAATGGGGGACAAAGGTTACGGAAATGAAAACAAAGGGGCACTTTTTTGTTGCGTAAGGATGCATTCCCTTTGCTGTGGCATCCCTGAACGGGCTCTGGTGCTACCGGCTGCCTCCAGAGCACCGTAAGTAGTTGGATGGAGTCCACTTGTGTGCAGCTGCGGTGCCACATGGTCTCAGAGTAAATGTAGCTGTTTCTGGGAGGACCCAGAGGTGGCTGGAGAGCGAATCTGAACAAGCCGTCATGAAGACCAAGGAGCTACAAAACAGCCATGGAATGATGCTATGGATATGCCCCAATCAGGGTTGGGTTATTAAAAATATCTTAAACTATCAACATTCCTGGAGCACTATTAGATCTGTTATGTACCTGTATGCAGAATACAAATTATATTATACTAGTGTAGCCGTAACAAATATAACAAAATAAACAGTTAAAACTTTAATATACAAATCTTGTGAATTGTAATCAAGTAGGTCAAACGCTTCCCGGGAACAATTGCAAGGTCAGTCATGATGCAGAAGTCATGCCTTAAATTTTACCTGAATTGTCTCTTGCTTGCTTTCTTCTTCCTTCCTTCCTTGATTTATATCCCACCTTTTTCTTACAAAGAACTCAGAGATGCTTACAGAATTCTCCCTCTGCTCTCACTCTTATCCCCACAACAACAACAACCCTGTGAGGTAGGTTGGGCTAAGAGTCTGTGACTGGCCCAAAGGCACCCAGTCACCTCCATGGCTGAACAGGGACTAGAACCCAGGTCTCCTGAATCAGATGAGCCCTAAGCCTTCAGGGGAGCCCTTGTTGACTGTTCTATGACCAACAGAATGTCACTATGCGAAATCTGGAAAGCTGGCCCTCCCAGCCAGTGGTGGCACCCTCCCTCTGGAACTGTTTCCCCCATGCAGTCTGGGGTGCTTAAAACACTCCTGAAAACACATTACTTTATGCAAGCTTTCCTTCTCTTGTAGCTATGGTGCTGCTGCTCCATTGTACTCTTTATTTTATTATTTCTCTTGATCTCACCCTTGCTGAAAGTTGAAATGTCTTTTAGCAAATATATGTGTGTGTTTGACTGTGCCAGTTAATTGGTGTATGCAAACAGCTTGGAGAGTTTACTATATTAAGCTGTATATGAGCGCTACAGATAAAGGGGGACCTGATTGAGAATGCACGTCTGTGTTTGTATGAGGCAAACGTTGTGTGCAACATGGGTAAACCGCACAGCCTGACTGCAGGAGGCTGTGCTTGCTGAGCGAGCTTTTGTGCACCTTGCGCTGGAAAGTGCACAGACATGCGGACCTGCACCCCCACACAAACACCCACGTTCTGAACGGGTACAATCCTGGAAAAGCTGCTCCGGGTGTATGCTGTTTACGACAATGCCGCAGCGGCCCATCCCTCACAGGGAACCTGATGAAGCTAAGGCACACTCTAGACACTTCCCCTGATTATACTCCCTCCACGTGCTTTTCTTAATCTGAACGATGAGTGAGCAAAGCAGAATTAAAATTCCTGGGCTGCTGTTGAAGAGCTCCTATTTTATCATTGTCAAAGCATTATCAGTCTTCAGCTTCACTTATGTGGGTGCTTTGCAGCACAGCCTTATCCGGTGCAAACAATCCAAGTGTGAAATATGGGTAAACCACATACCAAACTGGCACGGCCGATCCAGCAGCACAATAGTTTAATTACATTGTGGTTGCTTTCAAAGCCTTTAGTGCAAAGTGCTGTGGCTGCTTCCTTTTAGTGTGCGGTTTTGAAGCCAGGCAGAGAGTGGAATGGAAAACTGCCCAGTGCGCTCTGACAGACATATAATTAAAGCCTATGAAGCATGATAGGACATGTGCTAAGAGGAAGTTCCTGCTGCCGATATCTTGAATGCTGGTGACACCATCTTAAAGGGAAAGAGACACATTCTGCTAATGTCGTTAGCAATGGTTACAGGCAGTTAGTAAAAACTTTCAGAGCGTGATTCCTTCTGATCATAGCAGATGTATCTGACTAGGAGGTTATTATGGGACGCTCAGCCTAACCTACCATCTCACAGAGTTGTGATGAGGATTAAAACATGGGCTGACCGGCACATGTGGAAGAAAAGCAGGACGTAGCTGTGACAAATAAAAACAATCACTGCAGGGCTTGTTTCAAACTACTGGAAGATCCAGAGAAGGCCTCCCTGCAGGAATCCTTCAGTGGCAGCCCCTTACTAGACTGTGAAATCTGCAGCTCTGGTGCCTTTTCTACTGCCTTTGCTGCTGCCTCTGTGCGTGTTGTTGTCTTTCTGAGAAAGAAGTGGTTTTAGTGTTTTATCTTGCTGTGCTTCATCTTAATGGCATGTGTAGATCACCCTGGTATCTAGAAGGATGGAAGGCACTTTTTGAATGGAGTTAAAAATGAAGTTTAAAAAGTCTTAAAATGAAGTTTTTAAAAAGTCACATAAAACAAGTAATTTGGGTAGGTGCCATTTGTGAGGAAGAGGGAGAAAAATGGCAACTGCTAAACTTCCCTTTTTGATACAGATATTATGCAAAATTCAATCTGGCCACCCTCTCTCTTCCTCTGCTGCTGAGCACCCTGGCACTCAGCCAGGAGATCAGGAAGTGCCTCTGGGAAGCACAAGTCATTCCACGGACTGCGCTGTCGAGATCCAAGGACCACCCTCAGAGATGGAAGGCGGGAGGCAGCATTGTTTCCCGCTACACCTGAGTAAACACTCCAACCACTAGGTTTTGTAAGCCTGTGATGGCTGATTTTATGCCTCACATAAGCCGTCACAGGAGACCCATGCCGGGTGGATCCATGGTGAGTGTCCCACTGTGCAGGACACTGGGGTGCTCCTGTGTATTGCACAGCTGTGTGGCTGAGAAACATAAAGAGGCGTGTTGTAAGTGGCACTCACTGGTGGAGATTTCTGCATCTGCTCAGCTGTCTAAAGGCGCAGGAGTTCTTGGTCTCTGGCCACCAACTGGTGTACCAACAGTCATCTTGTAAATGGCCACTTGGAAAATGGTTACCTGAATCTGTCCTTTGCAGGGAAAAATACATGCCAGGGGCCCAAGGTGGGAAAAGCATCTGGCTCACCTGCACATTAACTGTGTTATAGAGGATGCAGGTTGCTATTTGAATCAGTCACGTTTTATGCTTAACAAAGTCATGGATGCAGTTTACATAAACTAACAGTTTACTAACACTAGAACCCTATAGATACCTACTCAGAACTAAGCCCAGTTGAGGTCAGCCGGGCTTATTCCCATGTCACTTCCCATGTGGGGCTTGTAACCACAGAATAGTAACAATAGGAGCATTTAAACCAGCAGAAACAAATTACCTGCACCTGAATAGCCACTGCTGGGAACAAAAATGGTGATTGCTCTCAGGCTATATCTTGATTTACTTATGTATATAATCTAAATTGTTCTTAGGCCACCTTTAAGAGTTTCCGAGAGTTTCCTGACTAAATGGACCTACCTCTGATCCCACAAGGCAATCGCTGATAAACAGGGAACGTCTATAATCCTCAGCAACAGTCACAGAACTTGGTTCAAAATACTCCAGTGAAGCAGATGAGAATATTAAGGTGGTGCATCTTTTCTGGTTCCATATTTCATGCAACAACTGTCCTTTTGGAGTTCTGAAAAGATTGCCTGCGGAATAGGATGGCCAGGTGCTAAGGAGGACAAGGCTGTCTTCTGTACTTTTGAGAGTTATGCAGGAGCAACTGCTTTGTGTGAAAAGCTTTTCCTGCCAAATTTTCTCTTTTATATTAATGGAGCCCAACCTTTGCATCTTGATCAACCCGTTCTTTGTGTTTTCTGCCTGTATAGAGGGCAGAACCAGCGTTCAAATCTCAACAGCCTACCTGGGTATGAAAAATGATGGTCCTTAGGAAATGAATGGGATATTATTATTTGTTGAGTGGTTTTGGGTGGGTGGTGGGGTTTTTTTAATGCAGCATTCCAGAAAATATAATCAGTGGCACACATCCAGTTCCTATTTTGAAAGCATGGAAGTGGTTGCAGCTGTTTTTTGTGTCTGGTTGGTGCCAGTGTGATAGTGTGTAATCATATTTGCATAAAGATAAAAAGGAAGGTGTTATAGAGCGGAGTAGAGCCTATGGTTTCACCATGCATTAAAGGTAATTTTAGACTAATTAGGTGTAATTTGTTAAGGAATTCTTCCTGGCAATCATGACTCTGATTTTGTAATTATAGGACAATGCTTACTGTGGCTTTCAAAGGCAGGATAAAGCGCCCCCAAGGGGGTCATGTCCCACACTAGGCAGATCTAATGGTGCCACGAAAGACAGGTGTTTTGTCAGATTTCAGCCACACACTTTCACACCTGCAACACATTAACTATAACAGTGACGTTAATGAAAACCAGGTGCTTGTTCCATAGTCTAAATGAGGCGCTGGCATGGAAGCTTGCAGTTCTTCACCTGAAGACTCCCACATCTCTCTGTGGAGGAGGACTGAAATCTGTCATAAATTTTGCATCTCAAACTTTGGTTCAGGAGGAAACCCAGGCATGGGAGGGAAGCTGGTCTCACCTTGCCTGGGCTCTCCAGCACTTTTGTCTGTGCTCCTTCCCTAGCTTTGCAATAGTTTGATGCACCTCTGTGGCTCTGAGCCAGTGCTCTTCCGAAGAGGAGGGGCTAAACCCTGATTTTCTTTCATCAGCTGTAGGGAATTCTGTGTACAGATCTGGGTGTCTATTAGAACTGTCTAGCAGGACAAAATGCACAGGAAGGGTTACCAGGATACAGCGTATTAGCAGCAGCTACTATACATGATCCAACTGAAGGGCCTTTAGTCTTTTCAGACTTGAAGGTTTGCCATCTAATGCGGAAATGAGTAATGGATGCCTTAAGCAAGGGCTCTTTTTAATAAAGCACAAGGTTTTCATTGTGAAGGAGCCGATGTCATTTTAATGTTTTGTTATGGACCGCGAAACTCAAACAAAAATCCCCCCTTTTTAATGTGAAAGCCTATCCCTTCTTTTCTTTTCTTGTACCAAATTCAAAGTCATCTATTCTGTACAGTTGTAACAGTTAAGTGAAAGTTAATAATGGCTCTGAAAGAAATATAAAAAGATCCTTCAGAGGTGAAAAGAAAACCCAGCCAGGTCTACATTTTCAGGCGGAATTTGGTCAATTATTTGCCTCCTCCTCCACTGTTTCAAGCACATGACGTGACTTTGACAAAAACAATCGACATTCCCACACTGAAGGGGTGTTGAGGGTCAGCAGGATGGTTGCCTGTCAGTCCATGTGGTGACAGCGCACTTTACTCCAAAATCCTAATTAAGAGACACAACACACAGCGAGCGGACCTTTTCCATTTCAAGCTGCAGGTGCTGGTGGAGGACTGAACAATTCAGTGTTCTTCTGTGTAGTTTACTCTGTGCATAGTCAGAACTGGCCCGCTGAGGATGCTGGGCTACAGCTTGTTCCCTGCCATGATGAGATTTTATTTTCTGTTAGGTTTCAAATATTCTCCCTCCCAGCCTGAACTTAAGCCATTGCAACTTGGAGTGAAGGTTTGGCAGAAGACGAGCAAGGCGCTGTTGCGGCCTGCAGCTTGGCTTTTGAAGCTGAAAGGAGACATCTGATAAAGAGGGGGCTTGCACCCACTGTATAGCTGTAGTGCAGATGGGGGAGTTCAGGGCTGGCGTCCAGGGACCTGCAGTTGGGGAGCCTTAAAGGAATCTCCGGGAGCAGCAGGAGTCTGGGTTGCAGCAAGCAGGCCAGCACTGCGCTGGTCAACTCTATTTTATTCCTGTGGACATGTTGGCATTATGATTTAAATTATTTCAGTGTGTAAAACTGGGGTGGGGTGGGGTGGGGTCTTTGGGACTGGCAAACTGTTTCCCTGTTGTTTTCTTCTTTCTTGGATCAGGAATGAGAGAACCAAGAGCAATGTGTGCGGGCTGGCGAGGGAAATGTTAATTGTGTGCTTCACAACTGGAGCAATGCACACTGCTACTCTTTAAAGGAGGGAGAACAGCATTTAGTGCAGGGACTGAAATCGCCATGTTGCACCACTGTGCCGGCGAGAGAGTGTTAATAAGGCAGTGTGAGGACAGTGCCTGGGAGCAGAGCAGGGCGAGCTGCCCCGGTCCTGGGCATGTGCCTGCGTGTGGATGCCTTTTCCATCGGGAGCTGGGGTTGGTGGCAGCAGCAGCAGCAGGAGGGCTGTGCAGAAGGGGCAAGGTTGCAGCATCTTTGCCCAGGGTCAAACCACAGGTGATGTGGGAATTTGGAGACTGGGACTCCTGACAGTTTTATCTTACAAAATGCAGCCGAGGGTGGGCTGAGGATACAGCCTCCAAGACAGGATGGTCTAACCCTTCCCTCACAGAGTGCAACTCCAGCCCAAATGGCTCCATCTTGCAGCTGCTATAAGGGATGGGACCATTTATGTTTGAGAACAGCCGCAGAGGTGTGTGTCCAAATGGCCCTTTGAAATTCTCCCACCTATTTGGTGGCAGAGGATCTGAGGAGTCAATTTCATTGAATTGCTTAAAGGAAGGAGAAATTCTCCAATACGTTCTCACTGTTAGTAAGGGTTATAGCAAAGCTTATTTCTTTTCTCCCCTGCCCTGCCCAAGGGTTGCTTGTTGTTGCTGGATGCAAGAGGCAGGGGCACCACGTATTCTGGCAGCCTGCCCCCTCACCTGCTTGCAAGCTCCACAGTGGTACATTCCTAGCATCATTCAAGGGCATTGGGGGGTGGGGGTGGGGGGAGGATTGCAGCCAGAGGACAAATAATGGGGAAGGGAATTTGGAGAAAACTCTGCGAAAGTGACCTTCTATTTCTAGTCCGGCAAGAAAAGGAAAATCTCCACTTTTTCTGAGAAAAACAATCTGCAGTCAAAAGTTGGCTTGGCCTAGTGGTCCGCTTTCAGAGTCCACTGCCTTCCCCAGACGGTGCATCCTGAACGGGTGGGGCAACTGCTTGTCCCCGATCCCATGGCGGGCAGCACCGGTTCCCTGGCAGCCCCACTAGAGGCTTGGGGGATGGGGAAAGGGGGGGTCCGGCTCCAGGGAAGAAGAGGTGCCAGAGGGGGCTAGAGCTGAGCCAGCATCTCACCGCCCATGTCCTGAGTGTGTCCTCCCCGCGAGAGAGGTTCCCATTGTTCTGCCTCATTCTCAAGGCATTTATACTTTCTTCTGCACGTCTGCCGTGCTTTCGACCTTTCCGGATCCCTGTGGGGTGGCCAAAGGAGCTTCTCTTTGTGCAGCGCAGCCTTCCACTGCTCCGCAGTCCCCCAGGCTGCCTCGCTTCCCAGTCTGGTGTCGGCCCTGGGCAGCGAGCGTGGAACAGCGAGGGGCTGCCCGCCCCCAGAGAGGTGACCGTGCAAGGAAAGGCAGGGCACTCGCACGCACACCTCGGCCGCCTCATAGCCATGGTGAAGACAAGAGGCCTGAATTAACTCGTGGCAATTTCTCCAAAATTTATTCTCCTCTGAATTTCTTTTCTTTCAACTATCTCACCCAGAACAGCCCTGATCTAACTTGTCTCCCCAGCCCCAGCCAGTACATCTACCTTCAAAATCAAAGCTCCAGAGCTGCAGTCACAGCCGTTGCCCACACTTTGATCCTGATGGTTCAGTGGTGAAGCCACAGTGCCACGAACACCCAGGAAGTGCTCTTCTGTCTGCCTTTGGCCTAAGAAGAGCAATGGAAATACAACAGTTCTGTTCTGTGTAGCCTGGAATTGTCCATGAAGATGTCGTAGACTAGCTGGGGAAGAAAGAACAGTGCTAATAGGCTTTTCTAAATTGTATTAGGCTGTACTGTGGCTTCAATAAGCCTGTCGACAGGCCCTTGATGGGATGAACCTCAACGCTGCAACCTTTTATCCCAAAACTAGAAAGAAGAGGTCACAAGGAGGGATTGTCCTGGTATTCTTTTTAATTGGCTTTTCTTGACTCCCCATTTTCCTTTGTCCTGTGTTGCTACCTGGCAACACATGCAGCTTATCGGCCATGCTGTCGACCAGAGATGGAATTGGCTCGAGAGCACATGGTACCCAAGTGCGGTGTCACTTGGGGGGTGGCAGCTGGTACCCACGGCTGACCCTTCTCCCCTCACAACCTGGGGCAAGGTGAGCCCCACTCTAGGCATTAATGAGGGACTGACACCCTTCCAGTTGTCATCAGGGTCCAATCCCCATTAGCACCACCCAGAATGGGCAAATGGCAGGAATGATGGGTGTTATGGTCCAACAACATCTGGTAGTCCAGTCTCCCCACCCCCTGCTCTAGTGGCCTGAAGTAGGTCTAATCCACTTGCCTTTCCCCATCCCTTGGCACGGAGCTTGCGAGAGGGCACGAAGTGCCTTTTACCAACTCAACCCAGACGGAAAGCTGTAACTCCTCTTAGCGTGACACCTTGCCCCAAGGGTGCCCATCACTCACCTCAGTGCGCCTGCTCCCCTGTGTCCTTACATACCCATCTTGGTGTGTTGCACACAGACAACTTTAAGAGAACGCATGGCCCTCCTATTATTCCCTTCCTTCCCTGGATTTGTATTTATTTATGGATTTAGCTCTCAAGGGTACAGGAAAGGGATCTTGCTGAATTTGTTTTTATGCACTTGCCATTGCTTAAAAATGCACACAACTTAATATGTAGCTCAACAGATCAAGAATTTGTTTCAGAAAGCAGGAATCAGAGCAGTGCATGCTGGCACCTTCCGTCTCCCCCCAGCGTGCCTTCAGCATTAAAGAATATGACTGAAATATGTTCTCTTCAATGTACGTCATGTGTGGCCCTTGGACTGCACTGTGGACTCCCCCTCCCCTGCTGCCTTTCCAAGCACACAATTATTTTTAATTACCCTTCCACTGAAGCCGAACAGAAACCTAGCCAGGTCATACCGAACAACATGGCTCATAAGTTTTATGAACCCTGTTGCACGGCACAACAGCACACTTCACAGGTACCTTTCACAAAAGAGCTGACTATCCGTCAGCTAAAGAGACATGGCTTCTGCTGATGCTGCCACTGATGTGCTACATGTACCCCCTCAAAAGGCTTGTCATGTGGGTTTGACATCGACTATTTAAATGGTTAGTAGGGCACTCGATACAACTCTCATTACCATGCCCTTGCCTCTGAATTTCAAGCAGATGGTGGCACTTATTACTGAGGGCATGGTGTGCACCACGTCTTTCCAGACTGCTCTAAGGGCCTCTTGTTAGCATCGGATAACTCATTATCCGGCTTTGCTACAGGGTGGGGGCACCGCTTTTCCTCTCCTCTTGCTTTTACCTGTTTACATTTTAATGTACTGGCCAGACAATCCCTAATTATGGCATTTCATTTTGTGCACAAAAATAATCTGCGAAGGGGGTGGTGGAGGAAAGTAGTCACATTAGGAAGAAATCGGAATGACTGAAGACTTCATTTTGCCAAACACTCATTTTTGTCGGTATCTTTGCAGCTGGAAAAAGTTCCATCTGTGCAACACACAGCATTTTGTTCTAACGAAGGCCTGAGTCCTGCTGTGCTTGTGTGAAAATATTTTTAACATTTGTTGCGATTGATTTGCAAGTTGAAGAGACAAAGTTAACGCCACACATGGCTAGTTGGGGCACACTGGGAGTTGTAGGATATTTGTCACTCCGCACATGCACAGGACTGGGTCTTAAATGTGATCGACGTGCACCTTCCCTCTTCCACTTCTTCTGGGTTCTGTCTGATTAGGGGAGACACACACCATGGCATATAAGCATCTTTACATCTCAAAATATGTGGAAAGGAAACTCAAGTAATGCCTGCTTCCTCTGTCGCAGCATCTCTGGAAAACGTAAAGCGGCTCTCCAAATTGACAGCTGCTTGGGGTGGGGGGGGGGGGAGAGAGAATGCATAGGTGTGGGAATTACAGTGAAGTCCAGTGGTCCATTGCTTTATAAATTCAAGGGAAAGTGGGGGGAAAGTACATTAACACTGCAATTCTATACCTATTTACTCAAAGGGAACCCTTATTGAGTCCAGAAAAGGATTAGTCTCACGTGCAGCAATATAGGGCTGCACTGGAGGACAATTTCTTGGGATTGTTTTCTTTTCTATATTGACAGTAATCACTGTGTGTGCAAGGCAGGAAAGGCCTATCCCTGTGCACACTCTTTTGGGGAAATCGAGGTGCAGATGTCCACCAAATTGGTTCTAACGATTCTAATCCCGCAGAGGGGAAATCATCTGACCTGCGAGCCAAGGGTTGGGTACTGCCTTTTTCCTAATGTGACTCTTCGTCTTGCTGCAAGTGCCCAGCCCCAGTCAAGAGAAAGGGGGTGGTGGTGAGGTTAGGGTTAGCCTGCTAGCTTTCTCTGACTCTTGGAAGATGGTAATCATTTTCTTTTTCTTCTTCAAATGAAAAACCAAAACAAACCAGGCCGATTCATGTGTTTATCTACATCTGAGCAGAATGAAAGGGCTTTGAGTTGAATAATCAGATTTATGTTGAAGGGGGTGGGGATGGGGACAGGGTGGCCTTATGATGTTTGGCCAACAATCCCAAAGGAGAAGGCCAAGGGGATTACTTGGTATTGGTGTAAGAAAAGGGTATGGCTCTGTCAAGAAAGGAAAAGCGCGAAGCATGGATCAGCTAGACAGCAAAGCCCAGGGGAGGGCATTTACATGGGGGAAGGATTGTTTTGACTCTGTCTCCCCAATCAGTAAATGCAGATTGCAGCGGGATGCTGACCTTTTACTGTAACCAATGTCATCTGCAAGTTGTAACCCCATGCCATTAATTATAACCTAGCATATCTCTGGAGTGTTTCTGGACTATTTCTCCTGTTGGCATTAAAATTTCCTCCTACTCTCCCTCCCATGCAGTCTCTCCTTTCCATTCCCTAACGCTCTGAACAGATCAGGTTTCACGCTACACTCTGAAATGAAATAAAGGGGAGGGAGGGGGAAACTCTGAAAGGGAAGAACATGCTGGTAGAATTGTATGTACTTTTTAGACATGGGGCCTCAGCTGGAGGGAAAGTTAGGTTTTGAAAGAAACTTTACTACTGAGACGCGCCTGATGTACTTAGAACAGTTCAGTTGTTTGTGTCTGTGGGTTCATAAACAAAAGAAAAATGAATATATTACATGTCTTTCTGAATTCTGATAAAAGCTTCAGCCATATATGCATGTGAGTAGTTTCTTCTAAGAAAGGGAACTTACCTCTGAGTAAATATGCGCAGAGCCGGGAGTATTTTAATTTGCATGATTTCAGTCTTTTTGATGCATTGATATATAAAAGCCTTCTTTCCTGGCTCTGTAGAGTTGCATTCACATGTGTACACATGCACATGTGCACACACACGAGAAAAACCTCCACTACACTGTGACTAAAGCTACGTATATGATAGAATTAAGGGAATGGCATGGAATGTCCCTTTCACATAGTTTATATTTGGAGTGCGGGATGTCCAGGGACAGCCAAAAAAGTATATGCATTTATAGAATGCAAGCAGTCTTTACAACAAGATCCAGGAGTATTAAGCCCTGTGCTGGTGTTCTAGTATGGTTATTTTAAGATAATTCAGTGGAAAGTTAGATCATCAAGAGAAAGGGGGAAAGCTTCCTTCCCTTGTAAAGGTAATAGGTAGTTTCCTGTCCTAACAAACAATTCATTTTATCCAAAGAAGGATAGAAAATAGTGAAATGGAATTAGGAAAAAAGAGAATTAGAAATAACACAACTTACTATCTTTGAAAAGGACTCTATCCTACAGGATAGACATAGCAATCTGAACTGGATAACTTAAGTTATAAGAATTCCCACATTTTCAAGATGGGGATGTTTTTAACACACCCAGTTAGTTCTTTTAAAAATTCTCCTGATGCCATAAAAAGAAACACTCATGCAAAGTCCAGTAGAATGGGCCAAAAAGTCACATCCTACTGGAAACGGCAATGGGACTGTCACACTGGCAAATGCTACTGCAAAACTATGTTGCCCAGTGATGTTTAGTGAAGCAACATTCAGATTTCCCTGTTTTGGGATCTTTTTCTGGCTTGTTGGTTGGTTTAGTGCAGAGGATTTGCAGAAGGATGTTTTGTGTGGCAAGCATTCAGATGGTAAGAAAACCATTTAGAAACCATAATTCAGCGTTCTGGCATCCACCGCAGGCCCACAACCCGTCTAAACGAATAAAAGTCCTGCATCTCACATTGCCTTGGTGCCGCCTGTAATTCCTTTCCAATGAATTAGAATAGCCTTGCTGTTATTAAATGTTTCTAAGGATACAAATCTCTTTTCCATGCTCTAAACCCAAAGCTAAAAGTAACAACTGACAATGATGTAAGTGTTCATTTTTAGGTAGATTAGAGTACCTCCTGGGCACCTCCAAACAATTTCCTGTGCTGGACTTTTCGGGATCCACGTCTTTCACTCTGTGGCTTAAATACTGTGTCCAAAGCTCACTGAAAAAGATGTGATTGCAAATACGCGCACGGGCCTGCTGCCACTTGCACTTTCCTCGGGAACATCATCAGCATGTTCGGGTTCACTGTGAGTATCACTCGGTATGGCCAGCCTTGCTTTCTTGTATACACTAAGAGGAAGCTGAATTGTGCAAGTGTGGATTGTTGCCGAGCCAAAACTGCACCCTCCATGCACAACATTGATGTGTGAAGGAAGCAGCACTATATTGCATCAGACCTCCGGTCCCTCAAGCCCGGCTTTATCGATGCCGACTGGCAGTGACTCTCCAGTGTTTCACACAGAATTTTTTCCTAGCCCTACGTGGAGAAGCCAAGAATTGTATTTGGGACCTTCTACACACAAAGCAGATGATCTACCACTCAACCATGACCTCCAAGAGCTATGGGGAACTGCATGCTTTGCAGTAGTATGGAAAATATTCAAGGAACCCCTCCAGGAGCCCCCCAGAACTATGTGGACTAGGGATGCTGGAAAAATCCAGCATGGAATTAATTTGGATTCTTATGAATCCAACCTGTAGATTCTGCAGCAGGTTTCCAATGCATGTGCATTCCGCAGACTTGCATATTTTATATTGTTATTTTTTACATTTTAACTTAATGTTTGTATTTTACAAACATTTTAATTTAATGTTATAATTTAATGTTTGTATATTTTTTAACTTAATGTTGTAAGCCGCCCCGAGGCTTCGGCTAATGGGGCGGCATAAAAATGTTTTAATAAATAAAATAAATAAAAAATACCAATTTCTTACTTTGGGCACGGATTTCCACAAATGCACGAGGCCCCCCTTATACGCAAAACCTGCACATTGTGCTAATTTACAAACAGAAATTACATTTGCAAACAGGAGCAGAATTATTATACCCAAAATCCAATTTCATCTGTTAGAGGACCACAGAATGAAAGATGTCTGGCAAACTGAGAAATGCAAACTGACCAAACAGAATCAACCAAACCCGTGTATCCCTCACGAGGACTGAATATACTTAGTTCCACTTGTACCCTTCAATGTTCCGTACAGGACTCCATTGTTCCTTCATCCTTAGCAAATATGACCACATGGACATGTGTGTATCTGCCTATAGATTCAGTTACACCTGCCAGCGACTTTCCAGAATGTTGTGGGTGTCCCTTGGGTGCTGACTGGGGTGACAAAGGCCCAGTTCAGAGAAATGGCCACCTCTCACTGAGTGCTGTGGGAGTGCATGCCCCCCCCATGCCCTGGTGCTGCTCATGGGTACAGTTCTGCTCCGAGTGCAGTCAAAGGATCACACCAGTGTTGGCAGCCGTGCAGCAGCGGTGTCATGAAGTGCTGGCTCTCACCTAGCAGTAGCCTTGCAGTTATGATCCAGTCAAGGATTGCACCTGTCCACGGCTCCGTGTGGTGGGAGGTTCCATCTGGCGAGCTGCTTTTAAGCAGTGCCTTCAGGGTTCCTCATTGTCTGAACGGTTGATTAATTGATTCATTAGCTTTATATCATGCCTCTTCCACAAGGAGATCAAGGTATCCCACCTCATTTTGTCTCCCAGCAAGCCTGTGAAAAAGGTTAGTCTGGGAGAGAGTGACTGGGCTGAGTCTTTCCTCCGCCCCTTTCCAGATCTGTCACTCTGAATAAGCAGCACACTAGGTGGATTCACTCAACACAATTTATTTGGGTTAAATCCTGTCATGCCAGCAGCCATCTGCCAGCGTAGCAGGACATCCTCCTTTTCTCCTTCCCCTCTGCAGCCATCCACACCACCCTAAAATCTGCTCCAGAGCGTTTCCTATCCCTCTGGAACAGATTTTGGGACATGCAGAGAGCTGCAAGGGAAGGGTAGAAATCCTCCCCTTGTTCTGCTGACAAAACTGCTTTTGTCAGTGGGACAATGGTGTTGGATCCAGTCCTTGGTATATTAACTACATCATGGATGCAATAACAGTTTGGCTGGAAGTATATTGCATGGCGAACACTGCCTCTAGCTTAGTTCTCAGAATCATACCAACAGTTTGCACTTTTCTCGTGGGTTAAACATTTGCTTAAAAGTGTGGCTTTGGTCAATTTGCTCTTAGGCAGTGCTGAGAGATTCCCCCACCCTCCCCAAACTGTGATTTGGCTGTACTCTGAGCCAGTTGCTTTCCCCTTGTGTATGAGCTCCCCTCTCTGCCTGTTTTCCCAAGCAAAGCTGAGCTTGCAAGTTGTACTCATGCATACAGCTATAACTCCAGGAGTAATGTGAATTCTATGTAATGTGAGTCTAATACATAAAACCTTGTGTCCGAGCTTGCTTTGTTGGAGTCCCTGCAACCAGTCAGGTGATAATATTAAAATGTTTGAAGGCAGCTTAACATGTCTACTTGTGTTTCATCCACTGTCTGCCTTCCTAAACTCTCATTTCAGCTCTCAGTGGATCAAAAGCCTGGCAGGCCTCTCAAACCATTCTAGATCTTACAGATCCCCTTGTCATTTTTCTGCACTCAGAATGCTAGCAGTCTCTCCCCTGCTCGCTCTTGCCAACAGTTTGTAACCAGGAGACTGTTTGGGTTCCTTAACTGCACAAACTGTATAGCAGATGTGTACACCTCCGCTCTCATGAGTTATCTTAACCCTTTTCAGTTTTGAAGTGTGGAGGTGGGGAAAAGGTATGAGGGAAAGAAAATAGTGCTTTATTTCCCCCTTTTCCTCTGGAGCTATTAAATTGCAACAGTTCATACTGAGCCACATTGCTGCACAGAACTGAATTCCTCATAATTGGCCTGAATATGATTAAAGAAATCCCTCAGCCCTGGAGGCATTGGACTCTGAATACGTTCAGTTCATTTTGCTGACTGATAAGCATTGTCATGTTTGATCTAACATCAAAAGTTTGGAGAGGAAAAGCATACCAAAGTTTAGTTTTTTCCTTCTTTTTTGAGATAGAGTATAAAATGTGCAAGTTATGTGAGACCAAACAATTATACCTTTTCACACTGTACTCACTGATTATGTAGCAACAGTTTTATTCCTGGGAGGGTTTGAAATGATGGTTCCTGGTAAAGTGGAAAGGATGGGGAAAGATTTCTTGGATGGGTGGCCCAATTTCATGAAAAGTATATAGCCCATAGGTAAAACTGAAGCGCACTAATATGTTCAGAGTTACCTTAATTAGAAGATGCATCTGTTTCTTTCCCCCACTCCCAACATAACTGCATTTAAGTGTTATTTCTAAACACTGTAAACAATTTATCTAGATATGCCATTTGGAAAACTGTAAAAACAAATAGGCTTCTTGCATTATAAAACATAGAACTTTGCCTTGCTTTTGAAGTTCAGCTGTACACAGAGATGTGAGGAAAAATGCATTAAGTAATTTTTAAGTAAAGTGGTGGTGAACTTGCCAGTTGGTGGCATCAGTACCAATTGCTCCTGGAAAGGCTCTTGGAAACAAACAGCCAGGTATTGCCTGGGGGAAGGGGCTGCACCTTGGTGGTAGAGCTTTTGGTCCTCAGGATATCTGGGAAGGGCAGGAAAAACTCTTGCCTTGACAATACCGAGAGCCAGTGTGGTGTAGTGGTTAAGAGTGGAGGACCGAGACTCAGGTGATCTGGGTTTTAGTCCCTGCTCAGCCACGCAGCCAAAGGGGTGACTTTGGGCCAGTCCCAGACTCTCAGCCCAACCCACCTCACAGGGTTGTTGCTGTGAGGATAAGATTGAGAGCAGGAGGAGAATAATGTAAGTTGCTTTGAGTTCACTGGGAAAAAACTGGGTTATAAATCTAATAAATAAATACATACTGGGTTGGGAGAACACTGTCTAGAAACATCATAAGATGCTTTACTTGAGGCTGTGCAGTCTTCTGAGCTAGGAAGCAGATTTAGGTTCTGTTGGCTTTGACCATTGTGAGGAAAGTTTGGAGCCAGAGGGCTTGAACCATCTCCTTGCCTCTTTGGGGCAATGGCATTTTACATGAAAGGGCATCTGCAGACAGAGGAGGGAGGGTCCCAGCCAAAGCTGCTGTCTCAGAAGGTAGAAAGCAATGCACACTTTCCCCTTTTCCAAAGACCATTTTCCACTGGTAGCAGGACCGTTTGGCTCACTGACCACCTGATGAACTGGGAAATGAAAAGAAAGACTTCCCTGGGACTTCTTATTTCACTGCTTCCCATGCTGCATAAAGGACCCTTAGGACATGACACTGAAAATGGCAAACAAGAAGAGATTGGCTTCTGCTTTTTCAGTTAGTGTGTCAAGGAAAATTCCCTTTGCCCAGATGCTTTAGCATTTCGTTTGAGATCAAGAAGAGGATTGGCAATCGTTACCAGCCGAAGGTAAAACTATCAGCAACTATCAGCAACAACATTATTACATATTGAGAATGAAAAATCTGTCAGGCAGTCAAAAATTGGAATTTTTTAAAATCTCAAATTCATTCCATCAAGCAGATGTTTGAGAATTTCAGTTATAAAAAACAAACAAATTCTCTGGCCTCTCAACATGGAAAAAAATGTGTCATACTTGCTTGCCATATAGCTATTAAAAATGAGGAGCCCAACAGACAAGTTGGCTTTTGGTAAGGATTTTCCAAAATTTGCAAAGTTCTTCATATTTAGAACAAAAGAATTTGAGGTTTAAAAAATTGGAACATGGAACAAACCAAAATGGCAGCACTAGCCATTCATGCCCAGGGCCTTCCTCCCCAAAGTCCTATATTTACAGCCGTGCAAGGGCTGAAGGTGGGCTGCCTCCTCCTCTTTCTCGCAGGCTTTTCTTCTTTAACAGATGTAAGGCAGACAAGTACAGCATGGTTCTCTCCACACTGGGAACAGCACTTGTTGAATTAGTCACCGGCATTCAAAATCTTGCTAAGGATTCACACATTTCTTCATATTCGGCATCGAAAGAACTCGAGACTTGAAAAGCTCAGATGCAGGTGAAAATGAAATAGAAGCTCTGCCCGTGGCTCATGAGCCAAGAAAGAGGTGACAACCAAGTACAAACATTGTTGAATAAACAGATTCAAAACTAGACTTTCAAGTGTTCCACACTCAAAGCCCCTTTGAATCTGTCAGTTTCACTTTTTCTCCCACATTCATCTATTTTTAAGCTCAAGTTCTTTCTATCCCATTTATGAAGAAATATGTGAACTTTAAAACTTTTTAGCAAAACAATTCTCACCCATCCTTAACAGAAAGAGCTGCATAGCTTCTGGTAACAGATATCCAATGTTACGGCCACCTTCTTAACTTTGGGTGTTCGCTTCCCCAGCACAATGATTTAAAGCATTGTTACTGGGCTTCAGTGCAGACATTTCCTAGCTATCCCTCTCTTTTCACATGACCTTCCATTTGAATTATATGCCATAAATGGAGATACACACTATGCAATAACATTTGTGCAGGGAATGAGAGAATGCTTTGTGTGTGGGGGCGGGGATAGGAAATTAAGGGAATAACAGTGCAACTCCTCTGGAAATTGAATTCTTTAAGCTGATTATGTGCTGTGTGAAGAAGTGCTTCCTTTTGGATGTTCTTAACCCATTGCCAATCTACTTCCTTAGAGAAACTGAGAGAGAGAGAGAGATTTTTTCTATTACTCCTCAGCATTGAATATATTAGCTCCAACTAGGGCATTTTCCGGGCTAGCCAAGGTGTTCCAGGATGTCCTACTGTAGGCTGTTGAAAGGGATCTCTCAATGTTATTGTTACACAGTGTTACACTTTTTGGAAGGGAATTTGTGATGGTTTCTGCCAGGCTTGTTTGCGGCTGTGCTGGTGATTTATTTCTATTTTTACTTTGTGATTGCTTGATTCAACTGTGTTTCATTATACTTTGTCACTTTCTTTCTTTTTTATTTTAGTTGTTTGCCATTATGGGGAGATGCCTTGAAACAAATAATCAAATCCCTGCATCATCCATAACTCCTAACCTCCTTTCATTCCTGCTGTAGGACCAAGGTCCTGATGATTACAGTGGGTGTTTTAGGAGAATGGTATTGCATAGAACATATGCTTCACATGCAGAAGGTCTCAGGAGCAATTCTCGGCCTCTTCAGCTTTGGCTAGAAAAGACTCTCAGTCAGAAATTGGAGAGCTGCCACCTCTCAAAGTAGACGTTGAGACCTCGTGTGATAGAGGATCTCTGGTGGCCTTCCAAGTGTTTTGGACTTCAACCCCAGGACCCCTCACCATTGGCCATGCTGGCTGGAGACTGAAGGTATCGTAGTACAAAATGTCTCTTGGTTCCAGGGTGCTTATTCCTATGTAGACGAACGTGAGATAGATGGACAAATGATCAGACTCGGTGTATAAGTCAACTTCCTGAATGCCTGAACCAAATAATTGCCTGGAGGCAGTTAAAGCAGGGGTACCCAATTTCTTTTAGGACTAAATTAGATTTTAGAGAAGTTCTTGGGGGCTGCATTTGAGTTGTAGGCAGGGCTGAGGGGAAAAAACAAAGCCTATGAAAGCAGCAATAACTTATGTTAGTTTAAAACTCTTGGTACTAATAAGTATGCCTTAGGAGAGGCATTTTAAGTTTTTAGAAAGGGGAGAAAAACCTCACAATAGCCAGGGAGCCCCCAAACTGTTCATTGGTGGAAAAAAGGTGGTGGGGCCAGCAGAAGGGGGCTTTGCCATATAGAAACTCCTAGACTGGGCCCCTAGTCAGGCTGGGTTTGGAACGTGAGGTTCTACATCCCCACGTTAACGGGACTGGCAGCATCTCTGGAAAGCTCTTCATAATTCAAGGTTCAGGAATAGCGCTTTGGGATAAGGGAATGCACCTGCTGATCCAGCCCTGCCCTACAAGATTCCCTGGCTTTGCCCCCAACCTTCATGCATTCAGTGAAAAATGCTCGTGGACCAAACCCATGTTCAACTTACCTGGGCAAGAACTTCTTGTGGCAACTTCCGAGTTTGGCAAAGGCTATTGACTGGCAGAACTAAAATTATACCAGAATGTTTAAAAAAGCAAATATCTGCTCTTAATTTGTCGTAAGAAAGAGTGCTGCTTTTCAGTGCATCCAGAGAACATGGGCAAGAGTGGACCTGATAATACTGGAATATTTTTGTGCGTGTCTATGAGATGCAAAACTTATGCCCCATTTTCCCATAATTTCCCTTTCTAGCTGAAACATGTCAAAGCTGATTAGTTTCCTTAGGGTTCCTTGGAATGAAGTGCAATTGAGTGGCAGTAGGGAGGGGGACCCCAAGATTTTCCATAGCTGATTAAAAATAAATGAATAAATAAAGTAAATAAGTAACTTACACAAGTTATTTATACCTCAGTACTTACTGTCCTGAAAATGCCTGTCCCTTTGGAAATATGATTCAGATGCTCTGAACCGAAGAAGCATTTTCCTTTTTCCTGTGTTAAATATGAAACAAAAGACAACTGCAAAACACTTCATTAAAACGTATTCCTTTGTTTCCTCCACCCGTGTTTGATAAAATAAACTATAAAGAGCTCCAGTGTTTTTCCCAACATAGGTGGTCCATTATATGTGCTGGCCTTATCATGACCTCCCCAATGAATCAAGTTTTATTTGATCAATTGATGTTTTAAATAATAAATTAGAAATAAGCATCCATACTATTGCACTATCAGCAATTTCAGCATGTCGATCTATTGAGTACATTTACCACAGCCATCCAAATGTTCCACCACAAGAGCAAAGTTTCCTTTTCGCAAAGCTCCATCGTCTAATACTTCGTGAGTAAAATCCCATCCAGACACAGCATTCATGCAGTGCTGGTCCTGTGGGGGCCACAAAACCTATACAGCTGTATGGGCAGAGGCCTCCTTTACACATTCAGCCAAACATGCTAATGTTGAGTGGTGCGCCGTTCTCAATTGGGCACATCTAAAGAGGGTTTGTGGCAGGGCTACTGAACCTCAGGCCTGGTGGCCCAATCCAACCCCCTTGGGATCCTGATCTAGCATCGTGGCTCTGCTCTTGGCCCTGTTCACAAGCAGCATGCAGGCCTCAAGAGCTTTCCCAGAACTGAATTTGGCCTCTGTGCCAAAAGAGGATCAATGCCTGTGGCTTTGTAGTTTGTTAAACTGTGCATTTTCGTGATGGTGGTTTTGTTTATTCAAATGAGCCATTAGAGACTATTCAGCACAAATGGGACTTTATGTCACCCAATATTGATTGCAAAGTTTTTAAGTGGGGCCAATTCACACATTCAGCCACATGCTCTTTAATATTTCACAGTTCAGTGAATGGAACACTGATTATCACAGTCAAGCCTTCCCTTCTTTTCCGGCCGCCTAACGTTTTATTGTTACTTCACAATAACTAGTCCCACACTGGCTTCTGAAACTGGGTGTGCAGTGCTAGTCAACTGGAATGACAGCTTCCTGTTCAAAAAGCTCAACAGTGTTTAATTCAGTCTTGAATCTAACAATGAATGTGATTATAGCTATAGAATAACTGCAACGTCAAACCAGTTCGGTAACATTCCTGTCGAGATCGGAGTCGCTGGGCCGGACGGAAAAGTAGCCATGCAATGGCATGCCACTTGCCAGCCCACACCGGACTTCAAAGTCCCCTTCAGTGAAACTAGCTTCATCACCAAAAGTGTGCCTTTTTAATTACATTTTAGCATATAATGTGCTAACAATGGGAATTGTTCCATGGTAGTAAGCCCTGTTGAACACAGCGGGTGTGACTTCTAAGTAAACATGCACAGGACTGGGCTAATATTTACTTGGTAGTTACTTTCTGCATTTGCATCCTTACTTCATTTAGACTGTGATCCTGTGCAAATTTAGAAAGAGAAAAGGCCTGCAGCTGGGGCAGCCCTAATATGCTGCCTCGACTTGCAAAGGATTGCACCTTTATTAATTTAGGGTGCCATGGCATGGCCGTTTAACATTGCCTGGGGGACCATAGCACTATTCGAGGCCCCGGTTCTGTGGTTTATATGTAGATGGAGTTGAGACTCTGAAGGTGGACCCGATGCTCACATGTAGGTGTGGAAAGAATCACACTGGGGTTGGAAACTGGCCCGAGAGAACAGGAAAAGGCACATGCCAGGGGACAGGGAGGGGAGGAAGCCAAAGGTTTACACCATATCCAAATAGCAACTCAATCTGCTTCCCTCCTGCTCCATGGGGCTCCTTCTAGATGGTGAAAAACAGCCGGCAGACGACATGAAGGCCGTGAGGCCGCATTGCCAGCACAGTGCTCTCTGTGCATTGAATGTACGCAAGCATCCTGGTTCAGAGGCTTCTGCTCCTTGAGCAGGGAGGGCCTTGGGCTTTGCTTGTGTGCTCACTTCCCAAGCTTAGTCATTTTGCATGCTTATGTTTTACGTAGTCTGCTTAGGTTGCCTTCTAAATATGTTCACTAGGAAGTAAGCTGCAGTGAATCCATTAAGATTTTTGCACTGCTTTCTGTTTACTTTAATAATGTAATTTCCTCACTAGTATACTCAGCCTAATTGCTGGTTGCACAATTTATTCAATTAGTTTACCCACTTTGCTCACATATTCGCATATCCCATTTTAATTTAGCTGCCTCCTCACGTACTTGCTTATTCATTTTATGCATTCATGTCCTTAGTCACTTTGCTCTGTTGCTTGTTTATAGGCCATCCAAGCATTCTGTGCACAGGGATATACTGCAGGTTTTCTGTGGGCCACTTCTCTGGTGAAGGCTGGAACAGCCCCTGGGAAGGAATTAAAATGTTTTAATAAATAAAATAAAATAAAATAAAATAAAATAAAATAAAAAGACTGGTGAGTTTTGCTCTCTTAGTGAACATGGTAGTACTCTATTTCTCCCACATGAATGCCCATCAACCATTCACCTATATAGGAGAACAAAAAAATATGCACGCGTGAGCATTGCTGGAGTTAAGGCTAAACACGCATTATATGGCTGGCAATCTGAACATGGAGCAGGAGGCTGGGTCATCCCTCTTCCACCTCAATGAACATAAGGGATCTTTAGGAACTGGTTGAAGAGTCTTTCTGGCTCAAGCAAGGGCTCATCCAGTCTTGTATCCGCTACCTCAGAAGGCCTCACTAGATACCCAGGGAAGCCCACAGGAAGGACACGGGAGTCGTAGCTCTGGGTCACGGTTGTTTCCCAGCAGCTGGTGCGGAGGCTCCTGCTGCTGCAGCTGATCTTGGAGGAAGCATCTAGCCATCCTGATCAGTAACCACTGATAGCTTTATCCTCCGTGAATTTGTCTAATCCCCTTTTAAAACTGTCAGGTTGGTGACCATCTTGCAGTACTGAATTCCAGTGTTTAACTAGGCACTGCACGAAGGAGGACTTCCTTAATTTCCCATCATTCAGCTTTTTGGGAGATTCAGGGCACCTTTGTTTTGCTATTAGTTCATTTCTTTTATTTCACCTCTTACATTTCTACACTTCACAATAGCCAAAGCTCTCTGGGTAGTTTATAAAGTTTAAAAACCTAGAGGCTGTTTAAAATGGAAACAGGGAAGGCACACAGACGCACAGGGACACAATAATATCCCGTGACCTGATTAAAAGCCTATTATATGCTGCCAAATACCTGAGAACAGAGGAAGGGCTTAACCTGGTGCTGAAAAGACGCTGGTGTTGCAAAGTGTTTGTCCCACATGGATCTTGCCCGTTTCCGAGGGCGGCCGCCACCGAGAACATCCTTTCCCTTGTTGCCACTCTCTGAACCTTCCTCAGGGGAGTACCTGGGCGATGGTCTTAGACCATGAGTGCCGGGTACAGATTGGTTTGTTCTGGTTCATTATGAGAGGGACAAAAATGCTTCTTTAAATGCCATTACCTTCCCACCATGCATAAATTTATACACTTCCCTCATGGCTCTCCCTTCTGGAGGGTTTTTTTTAAATAAATCAAAACACTCTGAATATTGTAGCCTTTCCCCACAGGGCAGCCTTGATGATTTTGGCTGCCCTTTGCTATACCTTTGACAGCTTTACAATATCCATTTGAAGAGTAGCGACCAAAATGGTATATGCATGATTGCACCGTAACTTTGTATAAGGGCTTTGCAGGATTAGCAGTCATATTGCTGAGCCTTCTCTTAATGATTTCAAACATGGAATGTGTTTTCATGGCTGACACAGCATATGTTGACACTTTGACCTGTCCACCACCATCTCCAGATCCTTTTCTTGGTCAGTCACTGCTAGTTTATCAGTTTACACTAACTTACGAACATTTTCCATTTTGTAGCCTATTCACCCATTTTGGAAAGTTCCTATTCACAATCTCTTTGTTTTACCAGTCTGAATAATTGGGTGTTTTGTACAAACTTAGCCATCCCTAACTCTGGGGTATTTTATGAACAAGTTAGAAGTAATGTTCTCAATGCAGTTTCTTTTTTAGGGCATATAAAAGTTTTTATATCCCTTAACCGAGATAACTTTGTATTTATTCCTACGTTTTGGTTCCTATTCTTTAACCAGTTAATTATCCATAAGAAGACCTGTCCTTCTTATCCCAAAATTTCTATGTTTACTTTAATTAAGCATTTTTAATTGTGGTCTTCATTAAAAGCTTTTTAGAAGTGAAATTATGCAATGTCTACCAGATCACCTCTTTCCACAACTTTATTGACACTTCCAAAGAACATTAAAAAGTTAATCAGAAGCCATGTTTACTCTTTTTCATCACAACTTGTTTTTCTATATGTTTGCTAATGTTATTTTGAATAACGTTTTCCACTAGTTTAACTGGAACAAATGTTAAACTAAATTTCAGGGATTCCTCCATCCCTACGCTAGCCAGGTCCTATTTTAAAATTGGTGTTTCTTTGGCTGATTGCCAGGATGATGTTAGGTGCCACTTACACATTTTGGTTAGATCAACACTTCTACATCAGAGTTTAGCAAAAGCTCGTGGATGAATACTTTTCAGAGCTGGTGACCTGCTAATGTTTAATTTGTCAATGAGGCTTAGAAGTGCATCACTTGGCACCATTTGCCTCAGTGCTTTGGACTGCCTTCCTCGGTTAAGGCATAGGTGTCTGACATGCAAGATAGATGCATGCAGCTTTTCTGAAAATCAAACCACCATTATAAACATGTGAGCTGAAGTGGTGGAAAAGGGAGCCACTCTGGCTAAGGTACAGGATAGAAATCAATCAATCAAACAAAGAAATTAAATAAAAGCAAGGAGGTGGTAAGTATGGTGTTTGTGTGACAACAGTGATATCTCCCCATGGCCCAGTAACCCTGAGGCCAATTTGGAAGGTCAATTTGGGAGTGGGCCCATGGCAAGAGTCAATCCAAAGTGGGAAAAGCTGCAGCCTATCCCTGCTGTGGTCTGCCGAATTCCCATAAAGTGAGGCCTCACAGGATGGGAAGTGGCCATCGCTGTCACAGACTCTGGACCTACAAGGACTCCTTATTTCCCACCTTGTACCAGGGGCCTAAGTAGCAGAAGGCCCCATTCTAGGCCTCCATCAAAAGCACACACAACAAGAGCAAGGCCCAGAAGGGTCACAGAAAGGCAGAGCAGCAGTGCACTTGTGCAAAGATTGAGTCAAGCCTTATTTCTTTTTAATGACTACTTGGACAACATTTAATGAGCTCAGATGGTACCTATCTGCCTGCAATGGGCCCATATTTTTGGATCAAACATTCAGAGGATGATCAAAAGGGAAGGGTCATCTGGTTCACCTGAAGGGATCCTCAACAGAAGGCCCATGCCCTTTAACGACGGTAAAGACCTTCCTAACTGTATGGCCCAGGAGGCCAGATCTGTTCTTTATGTGCAAGGACCTAACCCAGTTCACTAGATATCAACTGGTGAACACACTAAGGGCTGGAATCAGCTCTTTGGAACTTCCATGCCAGAAGTTCAGGATTGGGGCTGCCACAACTACAACTGAATGCAGAATACTGGAGGGAAAATACTGACAATTGGTCATTGCAAATCATCTGCTTTCATGTCATATTTCTGGGTAAGAGCCTCTAATTGTTTTATCTTTTTCAATCCTGCAGAGCACAGAAGGATAAAATCTGGGTGTGATGATACATCCTGCAAGATGGAATAGATAGCAGTTTAGTCCTACATCAAGGGATAAGACTTACCTGGCAATACAAGAGGGGCATCTCTGGAGTGAACTGAAATGAATGCGGTTGGTCACACAGCCACACATTGTTGTTCAGATGCCACCATCACCCAGCAGCTTGATGTGTTCAGTGCGATGTGGAGAGTTATCCTCAAGGTGCAACACTGTCTCCTGGGTGTAACTATAATATGGTTTCATCTGCTAAGGAGATAGATCTGGTAACAGGTGGAAAGCTAGCAAAAATAGATGTGGCTAGAAGGAAAATGAACAAGGCCATGTGGGTTTCATGGAAGACTAAAGTGAGCGGGCTGTTAGGCATCGTAGCATCATGTTCAGCCAGAAACAGCTCTGCAGGCATGCGGGTGTGCACCTTTCTGACATGGTTAGATGACATCTGGCATGGCATCAAACATTGGCCACAAGCGGGATAGGTTGGCAATGAGGTAAGGGAATGGTAAGGCACAGACACACACAACCCTCTTCTAGCATGATTGGCATTGGCCTGGATCAGTCTGGGAGGGGGACTGGGACTGGGCTCCCTGCTTCCTTGTGGTAGATCCCCTTGAGGGAGCTGGGTAGAAAGGGCACCGAGGCCAAGGCAGCATGGCTGCCATGAGCTTGCCACAGCCAGTGTGGAAAGAAAAGCGGTCACTTTACCAGTCTGTGCTATAGAGGACATCAGGCTGCCTTATGGCAGGATCCACACCCTATACCTACACCAGTCCTATTACAAAAAGAAAAAAGAAAAAAAAAAAGAATCAAGTTGTAGCCAATTTAAGATAAGAGTGCTGGATTGGAAATTGCCCACTTACGTCAGGGGCTGGCAATGCAGTGCCCATCAAGAGCCTAGCGTATGCTTGTGCCCAGCTTTTCCTTTTCTCAATGATCTCTATCCATTTACTTTCATAGAGGTAGGAAGCTTTGGGAGGGGGAAGCCAGTTCTTTACCAAGAGGGACCCTTGAGGCAACATTGTCGTTTGTGTGTGGTGGGCCTCTCCACCTCTCTACCCACCACCTTTCCCCTAATGCTGTCTAAGTTTCTGGAGTAATATTGCTCCATAGACTTCAGTAGAGTTGTGGACAAGCATACCATACAAAACAACATGAGACGGGCAAGAAAAAGAGAGAAGCCAGAAAGTGGAAGGCTAGAAAAAAGGCGACGCCAGAAAGGAGGAATGCTTCTGACTTCTTACCTCACCCATCCCATGGCAATTTGTGGTGGTGCCCAGGACACTTTTCAAAACGTTTACGGTGCCTGTTGGCTTAAATTTTTTGCCTACTCCAACTGGCATATATGTGTCAAATTCAAGAACACACATCTTGCTGATCCAGCCCATCTGCATTGGATGATCAATTAATTTGCATAGTTATATTCTGGATATCATTTCTTCATGCAAAGGATACTTGGAATTTCCTTTTATATGTGTAGAGTGTTTTTTATGATAACCACTCAAAATATTGGATTTTAGCCCATGCATGATCTGACAGAGGCCTTTTTCTGTGTCTCTTCTGTAGCAGATAAATCTAAAGTATGCACTCTGGTGGGCCTCATCCGGTGATTCTAGAGGAACATTACGGCTCTCCTTCTGAGTCCTAAGATTCAGGAATGTGGTATAGAGGGAATATATTCATATGAAATCTTAAATTCTGTGGGGCAGATCCTTTGCAAGTGGAAAACAGCATAACTCCACTGAGGACCACTTGCATTTTACATTGGCAGAAAATTCAGCCTGTATTTTTTCCCTCACTTCCCTGTTATTAAAGAGGAGGCATCTTTATAGGCTTTTAAATAAGTGTTTCATATCCTCAAGTTTCAAGAGAGCGATTCAACACTTGTGTCCATCAGAGTGCTTAAAACAAAGTAACTTAATAATGCCTGATAATCTGCATGCAAAATGTTTGCAGAAGAAAATACGATGTTCAAATTGACACCAAATAATTAAATGCTTTCAGGAAAAGAAATATAATTGAACTCTTTTTTTGTACCAAGTGAAAGCAGAAGAATTCATATCCCACCCTCTAAATTTTTCAGACTGTCATTATCCATGCTAGGATAAAGTTGTGTGAGAGAACTATGCAACTGTTGATCTTTAAGTGGTCTCCAAATTGTACTGGGCCATCAGTGCTCAATGATGTAATTTTGCTCTATCATAGTAAAATTCTAGTTTTGTGACAGCATGTTGTAATTCAGTTAGCTTTGTAGTTCCCATTCAAGGAAGTGATTTTGAATTTTAGATAGTATAAACTGCATGGAACTAATTTGGTTTGGCTTATTTTGAATTTGTGCCCATACAACCACATTCGTTTCTTTAAAGGCGAGCCAGAGGTCAACCCAAGATGCTTATGGAGCTCAGTGTTGAAGTCCTGATTTGCAGTTGACTTTCTCCAGTATAAATGAAATGATACATCCACTACTCTTGCACCCTTGTGCGCTCAGTTTATTCCTTTTGCACATCACCTGATCCTTCTTCTTCACTGCACAGAGGCTTGCTTGGAGAATTTTGAAATTACTCCAGGAGTAACAATGGTTTCATTTATTAATGAAATATTATGAGTCCATTACAAAACCAGAAATTTGCAGTACAGAATGCCAATCTCCACAGTGTTAATACAGGTGGAAGAAATTATAACAATCATGAATTGTGCAAATATTTTATTATATGATCTAACAAATCTGTCATCAGTGTATGTTTGTTCAGTTTCACAAGTGAATGGTGGGTTGTTTTTGATAGTGGTGGAGGAGGGTCCAGTTCTTTACTTAGCCAGTAAGCTTCTCTTGCCTCTTCACTCTGTTATTCCCCATGCTTCACCTTCTTTCCTCAATTTCTTCCATTGCATATGCAGTTCTTCCTTTGTTGCTGCCTTACAAGCAACATCAGTTTCTCCCTTCTGGTCAGTATGGGGCAGGTCTGCTCATACCTCCTTGCAGGTGGGCAGAACAAGGGTAGGAATGGTCCTGCTTTGGACTGTGACTGTCCAAACTAGCCCTGGACTGTGACAAACTAACTAATGCAGAGACAAGGCGATGGCTCTCTGTCTTGGTACATGATGCTCTTTCTCCTCCCTCCAAAAGTCAATTTCTGAATTATGGAGATGTGGGTAACACACTTCCAAGTGCTCTCCTCCAGCCTGGAAAACCAGCTCCTGAGCTGGGAAACAGTGCATGATCCCATTCTTCTCTCTGCTCTATAAAGTCAGTTGCTAGAGCAAAGGGGAAGTAAAAGCTTTTCAGAAGTTGGTGCAATACATACTGGCAACTCATTTCAGCTAATACGACCCAAACTAGATGATGTACTTTTTTCTCAGTGCAAATTGATGCATCAGGTGAAATGAAGGATAAATGGTAATATTTATAGGCAATAGGCTGGAGCAGGCATTTGGAATTAGGAGCCAAATGGATAGCATTTATTTATTATTTAGCATTTATACCCCATCCCTCAGTCGGAAAGGCTCCCAGAGTAGCTTACAGATCAATAAAAGAAAACAGTCTCTGCCCTCAGGCTTACTTTCTAAAACGTCAAGATACTAAAGGGAGGAGGAAGGGGAAAGGAAAACAAGAAAACCCAGCCACCAATTCTTAAGGTTACATGGTTCTTATAATGATCAGCAGTCATGCAGATGTGATGTTTTAATGTAGCCAGAAGTTGTTGCTGTTATCATGCATGACAGGCTGAAGTAGAAACAAATCTAAAGAAAAGAGGAGCCAAAAACTGTTGAGCTCTCCTCTGAGCCGGTGAAGTGGCCCTGCTCCCTGTTGCTGTTTCTGCTTCAAGCTGAAGGAATGGTGCCGGGTCAGTTAGGGGAGAGGCAAAAGCGGACAAGGCTGGCTTCTCAGCAGGCCTGATGGTATTTTCCTTGAGCTTTGCA